>NW_028280428.1:0-50649 GCF_059751315.1 Micrasema longulum
TGTTTATTACCGTCTGTCAGATTAAGGCATGGGTAACTCAATTTTGAAGCGGTTCAAAAAGGGGGTTTGACCGTTTTGAGCTGTTGAGCTGCAGCCCAAACATCTAATCACAGCTCACAGCGGTTTATTGTGAGTTTCGTTCGAATCATACGTGTACGCGACGCTTCAGGTCAGCTGAGTCAGCGCGTTAGCGGTGATTCGGTGAATCATTGAGCTGATCTGCGAGCCGGTTCAAAACTCCAGCTCAAGTATTTGAGCTGCGAGCTGACCTGCAGCTCAAAAAATAATCTTGAGTTACTCGTGCCTAGTCAGATTGTATAAAACAAGGCGATATTTTGTCAGTATTGCTAGGGTTGTCGAATTTTTTACCCGGCTATTTATAAATAGCCCAGGGTAAAATATTAAACTTTATTCATTTTACTAAATTACTGTAGCTAACGCGCTACCGGCGTCGTGTTGTGGTTCCGGTTGCAGTCACAAAACACATGTCCTGATCCACTGGTTGTAAGGCAGTGGAGGCTAGGCGATCTTGTTAACTTGTCAAGGCCGGAGATGTCTTCAGAAGGACCTCTCACTTCAGGTTGAAGTTGCCGGTTTGCCGTGGTCAGGAATCCGTAGTCCAAAATCCAAGTCCAGGGTAAAGCAAAGGCGTCAAGCGAAGTGAATTAGAGTCGAGTAGAAAGCCGGGTCAGGGAGTAGCGAGTAGAGATGAGTAAAAGCCAAATGTCAGAGAAGAAGTGTTTGTTTATTTTTAAAAGTGCATGTTATATACCGTTCGCGCTACGTGCCCCACCATTCACCCCGCCGAGTGGGCCTAGCCGTCGCATGCCGTGCGAAACAATCAACATTCAAAAATATACTTAAACTAATTTACAAACTAAATGTCTATTCTAAATGCCTCAGTATGGAAAAGGCCACCCCGAAAGTGACAAATACTAGTCTTTATTGGAGGGGTAGCTCATTTCTAACACATACCGAGATCCCTAACTCTAAACACTTAATCTAGCGCGGTGGCGGTCCCTACAAGGGCCGCTTTCCGTATTGACGTTCGTAACAATTACTAAATGATTATTTTTGAAAAAAAATTATTTTTGCCATCAGAAATCAAAAATTTTATCAAAAAGTGCCTGTTTTTTTTTATAGTCCAGTCAGTAAACTATTTTTTGTGATAAACATAGCATAAAAACACAAAATTATCGTATTTTTGTGTTATGATAAGTAATATATTGTTTGCGGTTTGGCAAAATTACACGGCCGCTTCACGCATGTGCGCAGGGTGGCATTTGGCAAACTTTTAGACACAGTGCAATGTAGGCAAACTTGGTTCTACGCGCATTCTGGTATATTATAATTCTATACTTCTATTATATTCTTCTGTCTCCTTTATTTTCATATTTTTGTTTTTCGTTTTTTATTTTTTGAAATCATTTTTTTTGGGGTAAAATTCTGTTCATCACTCAGCACAGATTTTTTTAAGTATTGTGGTCTTCCGTTTTCTTTCTTCTTCTTCCTGAATTTCTAACTTTTTGGGGTGTCCGCCATTATTGATAATTTCCTACATATTCTTTTCCTTCCATTGTTTTTCCAGATCCTGCTTTTGGTATTAATTCAATATCATAGGAAGAAAACTATTGTTTTCCTTTACTTAGCTAGCTCTGAATATTTTTCTCACTTAATAGGTAAGATGTTGAACTTTGTGAAGTAATTGAAGAAGTAGATGGAACTTTTAAATCAATAAATTATGTTGACGGTGTACAGATGAGTTACAAATTGTATTCGGTGGATAAGCAACGTCCGTACATGATGCAGATGGCATTGTAGGATAGGAAAAACTGTAGAAGTAGGCAGTATATTTTTAAAATTATTTAATTCAAGTATTCAATCCAAATAAAATCATTACATTGAAAGTATTTTGGTGGTTTTATTCAAATAAAGTGGGAGTAGTTTGCTCGAAATAAGTTCACTGTGGGCTTTTTTGTAAAAAGTATTTGGCTTTTGCTACATTATTTATGCCATTTTAAAGGAAATTTAATAAAGATTTAAGAAAAACACAAAACAGTGGAACCTCCGATAGCCAGAATAATTTGTTGCAGAATCTTACTCGTTATGTGAAACACTCGTAAAGAGAAACAATTTTTCCCATATAAATCAATGTAAAATAAATACCATAATGCGTAATATGCCGAAATTTTATTTTCAAATAAAATTACATATTTATATATTGTTAAGGAGCATAGCAATCTGGAATGTGGTTTCAATTTGCAAAAAAAACAACAAAAAAATCCAAATAACTAGTTTACTATTTATGAGTTTATTATTATTTATGACAAATAGTGAATTATTTTTTAGTAGAAAGCTGTCTAGAGACATTAAATTTTTAGACACGGCATTATCATTAAATACATTTGTAGAACGCATAGCCACATACTTACTTTTCAAAGATTTTACCTTTCATTTCTACTGTTACTTTAATTCTCTTATGGCTTTCTTCTGGTGTCTTTTTCTTCAGGGACATTTTCGCAAGGGTTTTCAAACTTTGTGCAAAAAAATACAAATAATATCTGAACACAAGTTTGTAAAAAAGTGTTATCACATGCGACACTATCTAATGAGTGCTAACCGGAGACTGACACGTGAAAATGGGACTTCCCCTTTCTGCATCACTCGCTATGCGAAATATCGCTCATTAAGGGATCATTTTTTCACAATCTGTTTTGCTCGTTTTGAGAGGTTCCACCTGTACATGATATGGTACAAAACAAAATTGTAGATAAAATGGTAGTTAATGCTCTGATAAATAAATAATTCAATATTAAACCCACATTTAATTATTTTTTTCATAAAGGTACAAACTATAGAGTAAAAATAACTTTCATGTTAAGAAAATAATATATGTGGTAAAATAGGTACTCGTATTTTGCTGCATGAAATTTATTCTCTATTAAACTAGTTCAGGCCCAACTCATTATCGCAAAACAGATTACTACTTTTTTCCTTCATATTATCAAGGAAGCAGTTAAGTGCTACCTGATATGAGATTAAAAAAATTATGGATCATAATAATAATACGAACATTGAATGATATTTATCAGACAAAATATTTATTTAACATAAAATTCAATAACATTACCAAATTACAACAGGGATGGAAAATACCTTAAAGAAGGGATATGGAAGTCTAGGCATTTACAGGGCTTATGAACTGTCATTGGCTGGTTTAAGTGGCCACTTTACACACTGTGTAACATTCAGCATTGTGCCTATGTTTGAACTTGCTTCAATTCTTCCATTTTTTATATTTTAATGAAGTAATAAAATTCAATAAATTAAAATAATTATTAGTTCACTTAAAGTACTAATTTATATTAAAACAACCTTAGTAATACATAGTTGATTAAATGCAATGTATTAAGTTAGAGAAAACAAAAAGAAAAAAATATTTACAAAATAAAACACAAAACATGTACTGTTTAAGTATTTAATTATTTTTAAACATTATGAAAAAAAAATAGCCTAGAAAAATCAAAATTTAGTTATTACTACCTGACCGAAACTTACAACAATAACTGTCTTTTGAATTTCTATTTTTCAAATTTACTAATTCTTGTCCTCCAATATCCTAGAGAAACCTCCTGTTCCCCCAGATTTAAGGAACAGTAAAATTCGCTGAAGAGGATGCCTGTGGTATGGGACATCTATTTAACAGTCATCAAAAGTCCAAAACAAATGTCTTATGAAGGCTGAATTATTTGAGGAGACACTCCCGCCTTCAAATGACGATCGGACCCTATTTTAGTATCCCAATATCCAAATCAGGCAAAACTGTCCGCCATGCACCACGGTGGGGCGAAGACTGGGGGTAGATTGTAAAGGAAAGAAGAAACCCCATAAGAGCTTAGAGGAAGAATTTGACAATGGAGAATTTTTCGCGAGCTAAAAAAATTCAGGACAAAGAAAAAAAAACTAACAAAACAAGGAACGCCATGGATGGTATGACTTTTGTTCTTTGATAGGTCCTAACCGTGGTAGGATTCGGCTGGTTCAGAACCGGTACCTAATTTAATAAATTTTTGTTGTAACACAATATTCCGATGAGATTATGTGTCGGAGCTTGCTCTGTTTACTTGGTCTGCCATGTTGTAAAAATATTTGAACCTCACAAAGTAAAAAAACTAATGGAAAGATGAAAAAAAATACAGGGAAAATTAGATTGCACTTAGTAAACAGAATATAGTGAAAGATGTACGCTTTAAAAAATGTAAAAGTAAATAATGTTTTCCTCTCCATAACTTGCCTGACCCCCCACAGGGCCAGAATAAGATAGAAAAATGCTCTGTACAACTCTATAACATTATTGTTAATGAACATTTAAATATGTTTATTTGCAGAATAAAAAACTTCTTTTTTTTTTGGGAGGAGGGGTAGAGGTAAGAGAGGGCGAACCGGTTCTTGAAAATTTTGCATCCCATCACTGGTCCTAACATCCCTTTAACAGAGCTGTCGGAGAAAATTAAACTATTGTGTTACAGTGAAAAGTATACACGCTAAAAAATGGTTCTTAACGCGCACTACAGCGTTTAGAATATCACCCCAGGTGTAAATAAGAAACATAATATCAATAAAATAAGAAGATTACTGAATTGTTAATACCGTGATGAAGAAAACAAGTTGATTAATTGCCTTTTTCCAAAATAAATAGTTTTAATCAACTTTGCCTTTTTTTAACAAATAAACACTTTCATTAATTTTATGACATCATCAGACTGGTATGATTTTCAAAAAGATTACCCTATTCATAACATTCTCGTATTAATGTAATGGAGAAAGCCTGTGGTGATAGAAATATTGGTTTCCAAATTCTAAATATCGAGTACACAGTACTTATAGTCCGCTTATTTATCAGCTGCCTTACATATATATATCTCCAAGTGTGATAGCATATTTCAATTACATATTTTTCCAAATTTATTTCAAGGGAGAAGCTAATATGGAAGTCTAGGCATTTTCAGGGCTTATGACTTGTCACTGGCTGGATTAAGTGGCCACTTTACACGCGGTGAACATTCACCATTCTGCCTATGTTTAAACATCCACATTTCCTCAACTCTTCCGTCTGATTACTTTTGTGAAATAAAAGAGCTGAAACCTTAATTAATGTGGGTGAGATTCATCTGGCTGAATTATTCCACCGACTAGGCAAAACCTTCTTATACAAGTTAGATTAAGCAACAATGTTTTGAGTCATCCAAATGTTTGTAGTTTGTAGGCAGGCTGGATTTCCTCCCTGGGGAGTATATGCGTTGCCTAGGTATGTTTAATAATTCAACCAGATGAATCTCACCTACATCAATAAAGATTTCAGCTCCTCTGATTCACGAGTCAACAGATGGAAGAGTTATGAAAGTGTGGATGTTTATACATAGACAGAATGGTGAATTTTACAGTGTGCTAAGTGGCCACTTAAACCAGCTAATGACAGGTTTTAAGCCCTGTAAATGCCTAGACTTTCATATTTCCTTCTCGAAAATGTTTTTCCTTTCTGTTGTAACAAATTTGGATCTTAATTTAGGAAGAAAATCCAGCCTGTTGATTACATATTTTTCGTGTAAATATGGCATTCATAAGTCGGCTCTTTTTATATTTTTTAAAAGACAAAATGTATCATATTATCTATCAGTTCAAAAATAATAATTAGTGAACACTTAAAATAGTTATTGATATAAAACACTTATTTTTACATCCAAGTAGGTAAATAAATTAGATAGAAAGCTGCATATTTTCAAGAAATCTTGAGAAAACTTTACTTTAAAATACTATGCCAAAAATTAAAGCTTTAAATAATTTTTATGAAATTAACAAATTGTTTTTTTGTTTACAAGTATTTTAGAAGCAAGCTTTTTATTTATTTTTCCTTTACCTGTGCAAAAGTAGTTTTGCCAACACAGTTTATGATCAAATAATATAATAAATGCAAAAGTACATAAATGATTATGTAAGTTGGACTCAAAGTAAAGCTTTAAATCAAATAAATGAAAAACCACTCGTTATATTTAAATATTAAAATAATAGAGCTCACTAATACTACCGTTATAAGCATTAAGATACCTGTTTGCAAAGGTCGTATTTTGAGATATGATGCTTTTTAGTATTAATCAACTTTATGCAAATTATCAAAAACTGTAAGTAATCATAATTAAAAACACAGTATGTCAATTGTTTCTAAGTATGAAACCAGTGTGTGTCATATCTACACTGTGTTTGTGCTTATGAATCTCTAGAAACTGTTATTCCTTTAAAAACAAAAAACCGTTTTACACAAAACGCAAAATATTTATTGTGTATGTAGACAATTAGTAGAATTATATATTAAATATGGTAATGTATCCAAAATAAAATACATTTATTGGATTTTAATTCTATATTTTCAAACGGACAATGTGCTAACAAGACGAAACGCGCCACAATATACGATCTCGTATATCAAAAAATATAAAGTAGAATTAAAATCCAATAAACATGTTTTATTTTGTATACATTACCAAAAACAAAACACAAAATATTGTTTTTCGTACTGAATTTTTTTTTTTTATTGCTGTTATCTTAATATCAAATGGTTTGAAATTTCTTGTACATATTTAACTCATTTTGTGATTTAGTCGAAAAACTGCCTTTTTGCTTATGACAGCAGAATACTAAAATATGTATCGGAATGCAATGTACTATCATAAATAATTGTTTCTTAAATTTATATTTGTACTTAAAGAACTATTGGAAATCTAACATGTGGATATATGCAGTAAATTTACTGAAACGAGATGTATGAGAATGTATCAAAGTGCATAAATCCACATGTGTTACTAACTTGTATCACCCACTAAGCAAATGCTAACATATGTATATAATTGTTTTTCTAAAAGCATAAATGACCAAATATCAACATTTCTAAATAGGTTAGAAATGAAAAAGAATACATTTCTACAAATTTTAACAATCCGTTTCGTGAAACTGATCTTGTTCTATGGGTTTTTTGAGCCAATTACCAAGGTTTGCTTTTTGAAAAGCCTTGAATAAACTTAGTTTGGAATCCTGTAAAAAATATATTTACATTAACACGTTATACATATATTATAAGTTTAAGGTTTGTAGAGGCATATGAACAAGTCATAATAATTAAGAAGGTATCCTAAGACGTGAAAATGATATGAAATATTTTTAAATGTTAAACTATAAACCATTGGTTTTTTCAATAAAGTACTTACAATAAGTCAGGATGTATAATTAATTACACACTCATTGTAATTAGTTTTGTAGTCGAGGAAATACATTTTTAAGAATTTCTAGTTTACCTACTTACATGCTTAGTCTATAACCCTTTAATAATAATATAATGTGATAATTTTGAAGCAATTATTAGGATGGATATTTTAAAAATGAGCATGAACCCGTGATAACTTTTTGACTAGTCTCGCACACCGTTTTATTCAAGTAAATATCATTAATTTAAACAGAATTAAAAATAAAAGTTTCAAAATTATATTCTTGTAAACAATTACGAAATAACAAGGTGCCTAATTATTTATATTTAAAACTGAAAACTTTATTACCTGATACAAAATTGCCTTGGATTTTGCAATATCATAGCCAAGAGTGGTGATATTAGCTTTGAGAGATTCGTAAGAAGCAGCATCAAAGCATTGAGGTACTGGTTTTAGATGAGGTATCAACTCGAGCCATTTCTTAAACATATTCTGTTTACAAAGTCTGGATGGTTTTCCCAACTCTGTTTTTCCAGTAACTGCATTTATCACTTCACTGACCTGTAAAGAATATAAGAAATATATTTAAACCAATATTACAGTAACAAAGTATAATTGGAGAAGATCAATGGTAAAAATCTTATAAAAGACATAGATAAGATTATTCAAACTATTTTGCCCACTAGGGATGCTCAAAAATACTTACAAATTCAGTATTTACCTGTCTACAAAGATTTTTTAATACTTTTTTAAAGAAAAAATATTTGAAAAATATGATTAATCTTATCTTAAAATACAAAACATATGATAGAAGAAAAAAAAAACATATTTTTTCTTTCCAGCATTAAATATTGACATTGGTAGAAAATTATGACCTTTTCGCAGCTGGGGCTTGCTATAAAATACAGTATGAAGAGTTCATAATATAAATTAATTAACACTATATTTATGCACTCACTGTTTGTCCTGCGGTCCAGTTCACACTAAAAGTTGGTCCTCTCATGGCATTCCTTTGTTCTGAAGAACTACTTTGGGCGAGAAGGGGCCTGTTTAGGTAGAAGGGAGCAGGAACATTTTCCAGTACCCCTGATAGTCTGCCACATACTGCTCTGTATGCAAAACAATTGTAATTATTAAAAACTTTGTTAAAAGGCTCGCTGTGAAGCATTTTCACACATAACATATCAATCACATTGTAGACACCATACTGAAGACTGGGATTTATTTATTTCTCAATGTACCACATAATTAATTATTCGACAATAATTCTTTTTTAAAATATAGAAAATATCTTTATTCTAGTATTAACTAAACATTACAATGCCATCAAAGCTACTTATCTCTATTTATCCTACACCCCACACAATAGTTTGTAAGTAATTTCTCAATCTTATATATTATTACTCTAGAAATGATTGATTGCATCTGTACGGGCCCGCTGGACGTCCGGTCAACATGAACAAACAGCCGCAGACCCCCGACCTCAGTATTTTTAGTATTACATTAATTATTTTACACCAGACTGGTGGGACAGAGACAACGTTCTACAAAGTTGGGAGTCTCTTTCGTTTCTTATGTAATTTAACAACTGTCAACGCGTAAACGTCAAAGATTTTAAAGTTACATTTATGTACCTGAAATAGCGGTTAAAATTAAATTTTATACTATTAAATTGCATTTTTAATTAGTATAAAAAAAATAAAAAATATGTAAACGCGCTGTTTACTTTGCGTTAGTTTGTTTATGATTTTTGTTTTCTATGAACTGTGGTCATATTTAAACATAAAAAGTATTTGACTTTGTAAGTGCTGAAATTGAAGAAATAAAAGATATGAGGTATGTTTGTTGTACATAATAATATAATTTGTGGTCTAAATATTAATTATTTGTTCCATATGCGGTTGATTTCAACTCCAAAATCTGAAATTTCTTCCTTTGTTCGTCTTAATTTACAACACGGAGAGTTCCGGATTCAAATTTATGTAAATTTTACGTTTATCGTAATTTTAAGCTTGATTATAATGAAATAGGGTAATATTTTTGAGCAGAAAATACTTACGTTAAAAACGTTTCATTATTATTACCGTGAAACCGTCCAATTTTGCCCGCTTTTTTACAATTATGTTGATTTTTTTAAAAAAATGTGTGTTGTGCTTTACTTTTTAATTACTAAGAATGACCTTGGTAATCATTGAATTGGGTTACAATTGTAAATTCAGTCATATTTAAATGCGATTTCAAGCAATTTAAAATTTTGATGACGGGCAAAATTACCTCCATGTTCATCCATGTTTGCCCGCAGCCATTATTTGTTGAACTGTAGCTCATATGGCGTTCTTGTCTAAGAACTACTTTATTGAATTATTAATTCAAGGGCAAAATTGTCATATTTTCAATGGCTAACTAATAAAATATTAGTCTAAAAACAATTGGGCAAATTTACCCGCCAAACTCTATTTGTTTTCATACAAGCAATTTATAGGCCTTAGGGTTGTCAAAATCTGGTTGATAACTTAAGAAAAATTAATAAATCTTGTTTAAGAAATGTTATGTTAAGAAATGTTTTATTTAAGTACACAAACCAATAATCCTACTTTTAATTACCTAAATGTCCATTTTTAATATCAGGTAGGTACACACATTTTTCGAAATGGCAAATATGTTGTGAGAAATAATAACTGTTTTAGGAATATAGTCAATGAACAACTAAGAAGGTTAAAACCAGACGACATCAATTTTAAATATTAATATAAATTATTTGGGAATCTAAGTCCATAGCTACGAAAGTGGAAAAAATATCGTTTGGGGGTGGAAAATAATGGAGGCTGGTTAACTCCAGATATAATGAAACTGATCTTATATAGAAACAAATTGTTTAGCATGCAAAAAATGATAAATGCTTCAGAAACTAGCAAAAAGCAATATAAGGAATATAAAAACAGATTATCAAGTGAATTAAGAAAGGCAAAGAAGAATTAAATGAAATTATTCACAATAATGATAATACTTTTGAAAATCTAAAATACCTTATGTAAGCAAAACCTTTATAATAGTTTTATTTAATTTAAACTAATTATTGAAACAAGAACGTGAAAACCCTAACACATTTTTTCGTTTGGGAAAAATTGACAACCCAGAGGCTCAACCTATGCAGGTTAATTTGCCCATCATCATAATTCTTGATTTAAGCTACTGACAGCACATAATATAAACAGGAAATGATCTGAAAACCTTTGTCTATATTATGCGATAAGAAAAACTTACCTTTATCTTTGACATCGAGCAGTATATTAAAAAACACAGAGTCGTAATTGGCCCGCAACAAATTACACGCGGACTTTGACGGGTTCTGACAAGCCACTGAGTAAAAATAGTGACAAAAGCTTCTGAGTGGAGTTAGTGACATAAATCTACTTTCCTCCTTAATGTACCAAATTTACCGAAATCAATTGGAAATATTTTTTTTAAGGTTGAGCATAGATTAGACTCTTTGGGCAAAATATCCATTAAGGGCAAAATTGGACGGTTTCGCGGTAAGTGATCTGTTGAGCTTTAATTAAACAAAATAAAAACTATAAAATTATGAACAGAAATGGCATCATTTTAATTCATCAACTTTGAAAATAACCGGGAATCACTTTTTACCAATAATAACAAATCAATATTACATATGTATTATGTACGACCGAAGGATAATTAGTATTTATAATAAAATATATAAAGGCATAATATGTGTCCTCCGTGGTGTAGTGGTTAATACGCTTGAATCACGCACGGAAGGTTCCAGGTTTGATTCCCGGCAGAATACAAAAATTCAAAATGAGATTTTTCTCAAGCCTGGGTATTCTGTGTTGTAATTCACTATTGTAATTGGGCTTCCTCGCCTGTTGTGGTGTAATATTAAAAAATAAAATAATTATAATATTAAAAATAACAATATAGCAGAAAAAGTAGCTTTCTGAGCAAACAGAAAAAAGTGAGTATTTGGTTTATTCTTTTTATAAGTGGATTGCCTATTTTGGGGCGAATAAATAGTAAAAAATTCTATGGAAAAAATGGAAACGTTAACGTTAGAATATCGATGATTTTCTTTTTTTAATTTTTTTTTTATAAAAAAATATTTGCGTTCTTATAATTTACGCAAATATTTAATTTTGAGGGCCATTTTCAACGAGTTGTAAATAACTCACCATTAGAAAATGGGAATCAAGTTGGGGTAAAATGGGATTCGAACCACGGACCTTTGGTCCGTGAGTCTGAGACACTAGCCACGGGACCACAACCCGATTCAAATTCGGATCGGTAGATTTTTTTGCACTTTGATTTACAGTACAATACACTCAAGTTTGAGAAAAATCACATTCAATTTATGTGTTCTCACCGGGATCGAACCCGGAACCTACCGTGCGTGGGTCATGCGTCTTAGCCACTACACCACTGAGGCCACCGAGATATTTAATATTATTATATCTGTAAATTTTATATGGTGTTGGAAGCATGATTCTGAGTGTTTGTTGTTTTTTTTTTTTAATAGAAAATTTATGTTCTTATGATTTAAACAAATATTTTAATTTTGGGGGCCATAAATAACTCACTATTAGAAAATGGGAATCAAGTTGTGGTAAAGCGGGGTGCGAACCTCGGACCTCTGATCCGTAAGTCCGCGACACTAGCCACTGTACTACAACTCGGTTCATAGTTATATTAAGATTGCTCCGGACAACAAAAAATAATTTTGAGGCTCAAAGGGGTGAAAATTCACAGTGCCCGAGATCCTAATTAATCAACCGAGGCCTGCAGGCCGATAAAGCGAGGCCCGAAGGGCCGAATTTCCTAGCACGCAACAGTCTGCGGTAGCCGACTGTTTCTTTTTAGTAATATATTAACATCGACATAAAGTATTAAAAAATCATGCAAATCGCTTATATTTGCACCAGGATATAAATATCATACTCGTATATCTTGATGTCAACCAGATTCTGAACACGGCCTTTATAAGAGTGACCAACCGTAAGGCGCTTTTCACACATGCCACGCCGATCCACCCGGCCCAGTAATTTTACCAGGTACATCCTACAAACGTATGCAAAATGTGTCACCTTTTGTAGGGTGTACCCGTTAAAATTACCGGGCCGGGTGGATTGGCGTGGCATGTGCGAAAAAGGCCTATGTGCTTATTTTGCAGTAAATTAATTTAATATTACATGATTTAGGGTAAAAATCCGAAACGTTGCGTTTATAATACCATGTATGGTCCCGTATTCATCTTTGTAAAACGCACGGTAAGCCCAAAATATTGCCTGAAAAACGGGACGTCTTGTGAAATACAGGCTAGTTTATTTCTTTGCCAGGATATTAATTAAAATATGGCCAATGAGGAACTTCAGTGCTATGGGAAATTGGATATAAAAAATGTTTTCTTACGCGCGGTAAAAATTAGAGCATTGAATTGTACAGCGAAGTTTCTTGAAAATGTATGAAAAAAAAACATTTAAATAAAAACTGACTACTTTGAAAGACATCACGAGTTCTTCCGAATCAACCAATGATAGAGCGTGATAGATTTCCAGTTTACGGGAAGTCAATTCATCAATCAACAAAGCTCACCGAAGAGAACTTGTGGCGTCACGCGCGGAGTAATTTCAAAATTACAAAACATTGAAAAATCATAGCGCTGATGATACGACACGTAAAAATCTATTAATTTTTTTTTTGGCTTAGTTTGATAATCTATTAACAAGTAAAAAAAAACACAACTTCCTCATTCAGGATAGTTAAAATAACTTGCGCAGGAAAAATGGAAATCGAGTTGTGGCAGAGTGAAATTTGAACCTCGGACCTTTGGCCCGTGAGTCCACAATACTAAAGCGGGACCACAACCCGGTTCGGTTTTTTTTATATATACATTAAATTTGTAATATTTATATTTTTAATAAACCGTAATATGGCATGTCTTAATGTATCTGATTACTTATTGAATAAATTAGTAAAATTGGAATTTGCATCACGGGGCGACAAAAAAATATTGTAAAAGAAATTCAGCCTAAAACGGCCCGCAATCATTCGACCTGTTCTTGCGCGAATTAACGATTATTGAAATTGCGTTTTTTACCTCGAAATGAAACATTTAATGGATTATGCAATTTTTTTGCCAGCCTAACTAAATTGAAAATGATGCCGTTTTTACTTAAGATTTATATATTTTTTATTAGATGTAAATAAAAATTATGTTACAAATACATCTATATATTTTCATCGAATCTCTTCGTGAGATACGCAAAAAATACCTCCCTGCGTACTATTTTAAAAATGAAAACGGTACCAGGCAAATATAAGAACTTACTTATTTATATTTAATGAAATGCGCTCATTTTAGTTTGAGTATTTTAAATATGTTCAAAAATATATTCCCTCCGGGAGCGGACAATTTCTCGCACCGGCAAAAAATTAAATACCAACGGAAAGCTAAATAAAATGATCAAACCGGGATAATGCCGACAATTATACTATTTTTTGTTTCAGCATTTACTTTGTGGAAAAACATTTTGAATTTATTTTAAAAAAAACACTTTGTACGACCCTATCAGTACCAAAGTATTAATCTGTGTACGGATTTTAGTTTAGTTTATATTTACACCTGAGGATAGGTAATACTGATTACCCGAAAAAATTTACAAAGTGTTTTATTTTAAATAAATTCACAATGTCGACAGTTTGTGTGTATAGAAAATAGATGTAAAATCGAAAATATAATTTATAAAATAGTAATAAAATTTAAAGTAAAAGAACGAGAGGACTCGAAATGTTTATCGCATAAGTATTATAATTTTCAAGTTTGACAGATATTTTTACACAGACGAAGAACCTCTTGGAAAGGGGGTATATGTAAACCTAGACATTTACAGGTCTCTTGAAATGGCTGAATAACATAGTCTATATTTGACAACGATATTGTTTTCCAATTTACTAGACATTTACAGGTCTCACGATATGGCTGATTTATTTAAACATTCACTATTGTAAATGGAAATCAAGTTGCGGAGGACCTCTGATCCGCGAGACTATTTAGTTAAACAGTCTTCATAGTTGTGTAGATTACGATTTTCCTCGGACCTGCAGTTGCTTGAACAGACCAATCACGGTTTTCGTCTGTTTTTTGTTTACATTTTATATTTCGTTTCAGTGCGTTTTGTTGTCGAGTAAGGTTAGATTTTACCGTATAGCTCAAAATTAGAAAGCCGGAAAATGTATCAAAACTTCGATAGCAACGCTGTCATAAACTGTTTAAATGTTTTAAATTTAAAGTTAATTAATAAAAATAAAAATAGATACTTATACTTATATTCTTGAAGATATAACCGGAAATAAATGCGCAATATTAAAATACCTAGTTATTGGTAGGTATAGGTACTACGTTGTACATTGACGGAAATTATTGATAAATCGGCGAAAATTGAAAACCAATCAAACCCGCTTTACTGCATTTCGAACAACATAGGTGATCCAAATGTTCAAAACACCAAAGAAAAACGAGATTTTTTCAATCGTTGCGTGATTAACTATTTTTCCTCCATGCGCGACCAAGCGCGAAAATGTTTAGAAAATAATTAGTAAAAAGGGGGAAATATTTTAAAACACAAGTACCTACTGCCAAGCAGTGCCAGTTTACAATTATTTCGTAGTGTAAAAAAAGTATTGTTGATAATTTAGACATAAAAAAACATAAAAAGCAGGGTAAAACGGACAAATATTAAGATTGATTACATATTACAGTACCCGCCAGACTGCAGACTTCGTCTCTGTCGCACGAGTCCGGTTTCTGTAACAAAGATGACGCTCTACAAAGCCGAAATTAGCAAATTGAGCCGGCAGTCTCTTTCTTAAGCCCGGTGTATATTGTATATACCGACATTCAGCTGCCGAAAATTCGGCGCTTCGGCTGAGAGCGTAGCCAAATATTCGGCCAAATCACTATTCGTGGCATCTCTAGTACTGTATATAAAGCTAGGGTTTCCTAGGACAGCGGTGCCCGTATTTTAACGGCCGTAGTGAACGGTGATGCAGTAGACAGCCGTCGTAACGTCGACTAGAGAGTGGTTTCTTAGGAAAACGGTGTTAAATGGTGTTGATAACACCGTTTTCCTAGGAAACCACACTCTAGTCACCGTTACGACGACTGTCCACTGCATCACCGTTCACTACGGCCGTTAAAATACGGGCACCGCTGTCCTAGGAAACCCTAGCTTAACATATTAATCCATTAAACTAATATTTTTGTTTTGTATTTTAACGCAATTTAGTTACTCGTGTCTTAAACGTATTATTGCACCGTTTTCAATCGTCACTACCCGCTACTGTATTATACGAGTACTTCCCGGGCGGCGAAAACCCTTCGGAAAATTGTTCCATAAATATTTCGTATTTTTAAGATACTTTAAAAGATTTAGGTATAATAATTAAATATATATCAATAGTAGGAGACAGGGAATCGGTGATTATGTGCAATGATGTTCGTGTACTTTATTAATGACGATTGATAAATAGTGAAAACACGGTCCCAATCGTCCCAATGTATCCTGCATTATATATTTGTACCGTTTTATTATAAAGGTGGGTACGTGATTTTTTTCAAACCTTAGATTTGTCTACCGAAATCCATAATGTTTGTGCTCGGGATGCTTTTTTAAGTTAGTTTTTATTTATTTAAATTCTGTATGAATATAATGTAAAAAAAATATGGCTACAACGGCTTATGTCATAGGTAAAGTCTAAGCAGACGAGTTTAGAGATGGCCATCGATTTTTATTTTAAAAAATCGCTATACATTCGTAAACCACAATATCAATATTTTGTATGAAAAAAGAATATATTATTTCATAATCATCATCATTCCCTTCCCGCACATGATGGTGCATAGGGCACTACATTGGTACACTAATCGCAGCGTATCTAGATTATTTATTTATTTTGTTACATGGAGGTAGGATGATCAGTCTAACGCTTCAGATGCCAGTCAAGGGACTTAAAAAAAACCCTTTTGAGTAAATATTTCATGTCAACCACGTCGGAAATCAAACCAGAGACCTCTTGCATGGTAGGCCACCGCGCTGACCACTACACCACGAGGCCGATATATTATTTAACTTTTTGATAATTGTGTCGGTTAACATCAAAAATTGATATATCCAGACTAAGCATTTTTTCACAAAGAACACTGATTATTGCTATTCGACTAAATTGTTATTTAGATTATATGTAGGTCTGACATAGGCAATAAAAGTATTCTACGTTATTTGATTTGATCGATTAGACTTAGTTTCCGTGTAAAACTTAAATATAATTTGGATGTAACTCATTTTGATATATCGGAATGGATTTAACTAATTTTGATAAAATTAATTCGTGGATTTAACCAGTTTTGATCTAATCTGTCATTGAATGTCTGTGTCAGGGTTGTCACTTTTACAAAGTAAAAAATAAATAAAACTAATCGTTTTGAGTGTTATTGTGTTATTTGAGTGTTATTGAGTGTTATTGAGTGGATGTTGCCGATTTTGATATAAAATCAAACTTCTGACAACAATTATTATGGTATAATATTGGATTTTCCCATTTTTGAAATAAGTATTCTATGTGAAACTAAACTTTTAATCGTGTTTCCACAAAAAATGTTTTATTACCAATTTTGGATTTAACCAATTTTGATATCCACCGACACAATTACATACCCGCATAACAAAAAATAAGGAAGTATAACACATTAATTTTCCGTATAAATTTGAAAGGTATAATTAACATATTACAACGGAGATGAAGAACATTTAAGAGAATGTAATATAGACCAGGTAATTTATCAACAATATTTTGAGTTTGTCCAAATTTTTGTAGACAAGGACTGGATTCAACTCCCTGGGGAGCTGTTTATATTAACATATTACAACAGAGATGAATAACATTTAAGAGAAGGTATTAACTCTTAAATGTTATTCATCTCTGTTGTAATATGTTAATATAAACAGCTCCCCAGGGAGTTGAATCCAGTCCTTGTCTACAAAAATTTGGACAAACCCAAAATATTGTTGAAAGGTATAATATTATACTTAATGCGATATCATTTGACTTTTTGGCACATACGGATATTTAATTCAGTGCCTAGTACGAAAGCATTTCGCTCATTTCTCATATAAATAACACCCATCGACAATTTGGATGTTACAATCATATTTGTTAACGGCTGCGGCTATTTGATTATGCAGCTCACTACCTGGCACTACCTTACCCGTCCCGTATTCATTAATATCGAAAACCGATTACAAAAGGAGTTGCGACTACGGTGAACTCTTTTACCTTCGATTTTATCGAGTTGTTTTAATTACACATCCCGTCAAAGACATGAGAAATTCTCACTTTACAAATTTTACAATAAACACCTACCAACAAAAACCGAAAATTATCCTTGTATTTTGTTGAAGAAACATGTTAAATGTATTTTGTTAAAGAAACTTATTAAATCATTGAATTAGGCAGAAAATCAAATAAATGGAATTACAGGCAAGAAATGGGGGGGGGTATCGTAATTAATATCGCTATTAGGTACTTGCATAAAATTCATGACTGGTTATTTAACTAAAGCGCCAGCGTTCGGAAAACTCACACAAACGCATTTAAAATCTACTGGATGTTGATGTTTTGTTGTTGTTTTTTAAAAAAGGTTCTATTAAATATTAAATTTAAAATTATGTGTTGGACAAGAGGGTTGTGTATATGAAAAAAAATACAATGGGCTAAGAAAATGTAATAAATAAATTTATTTCTAAACGAGTACATGTTTTATTTAATATTTTGTGTTCATCATTTTCTACTAAATTTATATTTTTCAAATTATTTTTTAAAACGTTTCATTTTACTAATTATAGTCCTTTCAAAAACTAGGGGGAACTTAATTTTTTTTTTAATGTATTTTTTTATAGTCAATTAATCTAAAACTAGAATGCGAAATTGTGTAGATTGTTTTGAGTATATAAATAACGAGATTTATTGTTTATTAATAAGTGTGTATACATATTTTCTCCAATATAATGTGTACTGTGCATTTTAATTACACTGTATTAATTATTATTATAATGAACACAAAATATTAAATACAAAACATGCTTGTTTTTAATCCATAGCTTAATAATAGCTATACATCGAATACATATTATTATATTTCAAACTATTAAAAAACGCAGCAAAATTCAGACGAACGCGGAAGCATCCTGTATATATTTTATTACCATATCATTAGCAAATAACAAATCAAAAGTTGTCTATGCCACGCTTATAAGCGCGTGTGAGCGCGAGAGGGACAGATATTGTTTTCATAATGCGTATGCCGTACTATGTCATACCATGGGCTTATTCACAGATACTACACAATGCGTTTGTGTAAGTATTGCGAACGCGCCAGCTTTAAAAAATCCACCAGTACTTAGATCCAGTTGCAAGAAAAGAGGAAGATAAAACAACTTATATTTAGTCCAGATATGCTAGAAGTAAAATTATAAAAAACCGCAAAATATATATATTTGCTCACTTTGACCAAAACGTAAAAATGATTTAGCTTTTTAAACTTAACATTAGAGATGACCTTTAATGCCGTAAAAATTAATAAATCGAGTTCAATGAAAGCTTCTTATTGAATGGCTAGGTACACCAAATTAAATAATTATATTTGAAATATCAATAGTCAAATTATTCAACAAAAAGCCTTATTTCGTTTTCAAGTAAGGTCGCGTTTAATGAATACATTATTTAAAAGTCACTGTGTAAAAACTCAGATATTTGTACGAACATTAGAGCGCGCTATTAAACATTAAACGTCCATTTCAATAGAACGGAATGGATGAGCCATGGGCCAAAGTTGTTTTAGACTATAGGTCACTAGAGTAGAGGAAACCCGCTGTGCTCCACTGTGCTCCGCTAAACACAAATATTATAATCACAATCACTAACCAGTTTTCGAATAAGCAATAAAAATTAAATCAAACCGATTGAATGCCGATAACGACTCCTACAGATATATTTAGAACGGGAAATGATGTATTTATGCAGTAAAAAGCTCACCAGTACGTTTTTTAAAAAAAGAGACAACAAAGTTATAAGTGGAATATACGAGCATAGGTAACGAACACAGTTACATATTTACAAAATACAAACCACCAATCGAATCAAAAGAGACGGTAAATGATTTACATCTCATAAATTAATAGCAACGGACAGGCTCAGGCTAAGGCGCCGCGCGCCGGGCCGCGTCGCGTCGCTTGTTCGATTCCCGCCAGTTGCAAGATAAAAACCAAGAGAGATTTTCCTCAATAAGGAAGTTCAGTGATGTTTTATATTTTTTAATTTGTTAATAGCAAACTAAGCCAAATTAAAAAAAAAAAAAATTATGTATCGTTTTATCAGCGCTAGGATTTTTAAGTTTTGTGATATTGAAATTACTCCGCCTGCGACGTCACAAGTTCTCTTCGGTGAGTTCTGACGACTGGTGAATTGGCTTCCCGCAAACCGGAAATCTAGCACAACACTCTATCATCGGTTGATTCGAAAAAAACTAGTGACGTTCTAAGTAATTTTTATTAATTTTTTGATACATTTTCGAGAAACTTCGCCGCACAATTAAATGCTCTAATTTTTACCGCGTGAAAAAAAATATTTTTTATACACAATTTCCCGTATGGGTGTTGCGTTAAATTTTCAAAAACTTATTTGCATAATGCTCTTTTTCTTCCTATTTAGAAGACTAAAATAAAGGTTCAGCGGGTTATCCCTTTAAAAAAATAAGAACATGGTCAAAATAATATGATTAAATATCAACTTTATTCACGTACAGAGACAACTCGATCATCAGGCGGCCTCCGTGGTGTACGTTTACCTCCCGCGTGAAAACAAAAAATGTAATTTTTCTCAAGTCTGGGTATTTCGTGCTGTAATTCACCACTGTAATTGGGCCTCCCGGCCTGTTGTGGAGCAAAAAATAAATAATCATATTAAAACAGCGTAAACTACATTCAATAAACATATTTTTAAGTTTTATCAGTGGAAACGTTTCGTCCCCTAGAAGTATTTTTAAACAAAAGTGAATTAGGTAATGTAGATATGAACATAAAGTAACATATTTACGCGGTGATGAAATTAACGCGAGTAATTTAAATTTATGTTTCCACACGGCAATTTGATAATGACCTCATAAGACGAAACAGCTGTTACCGCCAATAAATCGCGCAGAATGTTAAAACGATGATTGGTTTCGTCAACGGTTTCTCAATATACTTTTGTCATTCGCTTCATGTTTGTTTCCTTGAAAAAGGCACCTAGCACGACAATTTTCGCGAATGGTTTCGGCTTTGTTCGGATTGATAATATGTGGCACCGCCGCGCCACCGCACCGGTTCGACAACATATTTATGCCTACATGGTGTATAATACATAACATATCGGTGTATGGCATCTATGTCATCGGGTCAAGTTGATTTCACGATTCTTCAGCCGCAGAACTGTTAAACCGATTCCTATTACCATACCACATTTACTATCACTAGCATAAAAAACATATTATATAAGAACGATAAACAACAGCGCAGTCATAAAACAAGAACTTTATTATCTCTACATAATAAAATAATGTAGCAAGTTCGGGAAAACTCGGATGATACGATGTGTCTGGTCTTTGTAGGAAGAAAATGGATCGGAAAATGGAGAATTCTAGGATGCGTGAATTGTAATCGCGTGTAGGGAGGGGGAGGGGAGGGGGCAGAGTCTGATGGCTGATGAGGAAACAGAGAAAAGGTAGGGGAAAATAGGACTAATGCGATAAAGGAAAACGAATACTAAACACTCTGATAGTAGACGTAAAATAATCGTAGCGCATTGTAAAATTAGTTCGTGACTGTGTTTAATGTTTAGTGAGTGTTTTTTATGATAGGGTTTTTTTGTGACGATGTGATTGGAACATTACCTGATTTAGTATAGCAAACAAGATGTGAATAATTAAGCTCGCGTGGGTTGGAAAATATTCGATTATGATTTTAGACAAATTTGCAATCGAGACATTTACAAATACATATTAGGACCACAAATAAAAGAAAATTTAATGAGTACAATAAAAATAACAACAAAACAAAATGTTCAAAGTCTTATTTACAAAAAATCATTATTGTTTACATTTTTATGATTATAACGACCGCGTTTGCAATAATTTATTGCAACTGCAACGCGTTATTTTAACCGTAAATTTAAAAAAAAATAAGATCGATGTTACTTCTCAGATATGCATTGTTTTTTATTTAACTTTGTGTACATAATGTAAATTGTACATTGGCGAGCTTATTGCCAAATGGCAATGTCTGCCAAACAACCAATAAAATAAAAGTTTTATTTAAAGATATATAAAAATAGAAATAACTGTATCTGTGATTTCTGTTCGAGGAAGAAATGTATTTGAATTTCTTCACCACAGTGGACGATTTTCTTTATTGCAGTGTGATAAATTTGATAAACTAGCTATTAAATTGAATGATAAAATATTTTTACATATTTAAATTATGTTTTTAAATTTGCAGAGTAGAAAATCGAATAAATATTTATATCCTGGATATCAAAACAAATTATTCGTAGTAAATATCCACAGTAACAATACGTATATTTATATGTGTATTCTTAAATATAACCAGCTTAAATGCCAATAGCTTACTATGATAAAATAATGCACTGAAAGGTTTACAAGGCAAGACAATTTAAAGTTTCTCTGCCGGAGATGGCTCTGTCACCCTACGCCATAGCCTGCCTACTGGCAATATTGCCCGGTGAGTAAACCTACCCTACATCATTTCAAATTGTTTTCATTATACGAGTACACGTTGTTTTTCAAAATATAATAGTAAAAAATAAACATTATAATATGACAATTTTGGACTTGCGCCGCATTACGTAAATATATATTGTTACACGACATTTTGCAGATTACGACATTATGTTATAATTTAGGACGCAAACGATGCGATGTGCAGGGCCTCGATTACAATGGGAAGTTGACAGAGTTATCTTCGACTGTCTATAAAGAAAAACCGACATCTGTGTACGAAAATGAGTATAATAATAATGTATGGATAATTTATATAGCGCCATTTTTGTGAAAATCACCTCAAGGGCGCTGTACAATAAATAAATATCCCAACACGTCTTGCAGCTACAGAGCGCATGGACGGTTGGGATTCTAGTTCCTCGTCTCCAATTATGATATATAACAATTATGATATATATGAGCTAGATAACAGAACGTCTTGCAGCTACAGAGCGCACGGACAATAAGAAATCTAGCCCCTATTTACATTTTTATTTTTAAATGTTTTATTTGACAATGAAGTTTAGAGCTTAAGTGATATTTTAAAAACGAAATAAAAATCAAATTTATAAAGTTGGGAGTTAGATAACAACAAGTCTTGCAGCTACTGAGCGCATGGACGGTTGAAATTCTAGACCCCATTTGCAAAATTTAGATATTTGATAATTGATAACATTTACATAATATGATAAAAACGATATGATAGTTAACATTACAAAAAAGTCTTGCAGCTTCAAAACGCATCGACAAATGGAATTTCAACAACATAAGAATGATTTAAAAAAGTTAATAATAAAAAATAAATTTTAAAAACGCAATAATAATACATTGAGCAAAGAACTAGTAAGTATAGCAATTAAGTGAACATGTAACAGCATAACAAGTAAAATATAAAAAAACTAAACAAAGATAGCATTCCTTAACTTATTATTAAGGTTAACAACAGGTTTGGTGTGCAGTAAACAGGATCTATTGTCCTTTTCCTAGTAAATAACTGTAAAAACACTTGGTTCACATTTGGCTGTTCCCTGGGAGATGATAGTAGAAACGCATCTGTGGGCGTAGTGTAGAGTGTAGGTACCAAGGAATATATCCGCTTCTTTTTAATTTTGTTTGTTATTACTTTACTTTGATTAAGATGTCAGATTAACTTGTGTATTACTTTTGATATTCGAGGAATTTTACGTGATACAGGAAAAAAGGTATCATTTGTATTTTTAAATGAACATAAGATAGGTAGCACTTTATCATACAGAAATTGTTTTATAATAAATAGTTAAATTTCGGCACTTGATCTTCACAAATAAACACTTTTTAAACAGTTTTAGCAGAAGCACAGTTATAAAATCACTAGAGTTTGTGGCGTTTGAATATATTTCGGTTAGGTTAGGTTAGAACAAAGCGTTGAATATAATAACGTTTATAAAACAATGCTTTAAATTAATTATCTCACTCTTTGTTTATAGCATGTCCACACCTTAGCGACTTAACTCAATGTTTATAACAATTTAACACATATTTGTGTATTTTAAACTAAAGTTGCAGAGAGGAACTATATTTCACACCCAGCCCGCTCGGAGGCATTTGCATGAACATTTCAAGTGCCTTCGTCGGCAACCTATAATTAAACATGTTTAGAGGAAAAAATTGTATGCATATTCTGTTTGTCATACAGAAAACATAATTTTAATTTGTAGATAAAATTTAAGATAAATGTTAACTTCGTATTGTAATCGGGGCCCTGGTGTTCTAAAAAAATCATATTTATTTTCGTAGCATACTATTGCTTATTTTTTTATTATTTTGAAACAGAGTGCGAATTTTTAGGCCTTTTAAAACAATTTAATTAAATATTTCTATTTTTTTTTGTATCCGCAAAAAAACATTAATGGAAAAATAGCCGTAATGCTTATTTCTACCCTAAAAGTGTAAATAAAGAGTATTGTTAACGAAAATACATAACGTTCAGAGTAACTACAAAAAAACCATATGTATCAATTGATTCAAACCACTTTTGGAAAAAAAACTTACTTAACAGTATATAAAAAAGGCACGTGTGTCGTCGTATAATAAATAAATAAATAAAGTGAAAAGTAAGAATATAAATAATAAAAAAAACGAGTAAAAATTTGCCATTTGGAAATAAGCCCGCATATACAAATAAAATGTACAAACGTTCAATAAATAAATACACATAACAATAAAAATCATTCATCCAGCTCGGTACTTGGTAGCTGTTTTTTTATATTCTGCACAATAAAAATAAAAAACACAATAAAAGATCCTTTAAAACATGAATCATTGTTTTCCTGCTTCTTACAAAACCTATTAAAAAATTGGACTTTGCAGATCATTATTGCTGGCTCTGGATATATTTTTTATTTATTATGAACACAAAACTCGTAAAAACCTTTATCATCTAATAATAATATATCATATTTAATGTATACAGTCCTAAAATTAAACCTATCGACACATGGCATTGGTATTATAGAGAAAATAGGAAATCAATATCTGAAAGACCGTGAAAATCTACGAAGTTTAATTATTGCAAGTACACCTTCAATTCACAGCGTGATGTTGCAGAACGCAACAAAACTTTTTGATGTTTTTAATTGAAATATCGTTATTTAAATTTAAAATCGCCTTTAAATCAAATTTTAACTATTACGATTAACTCTGCATATTTTGCGTATTATTAAACGATAAAAATACGAAAAAAATAAAGAATGTCTCGATGTCTATTTGAAAAAAAAATTGATTGTTAGTTAAAAAATTGTAAGTCCGAATAAAGAAAATTAACAGAAATAAAGTCCGATAGTATCTCACATTCGCCGATTTTTTAAACAAATCAATGATGCTGTTAATAGTTGAGTAACCGACGGCCAATGAGTTGGAAAAAGTCAGGTACCTGGGCCCCGATTACAATGGGAAGTTAACGTTTATCTTCAATTTTATCTTCAAAGTAAAATTAAGTTTTCTGTATGAAAAGCAGAATATGCATACATTTTCTTCTTTTAAACATGTTCAATTATAGGTTACCGATGAAGATACTTTAAATTTTCATGCAAAAGATTTCAAATATACTCATTTTCGTACACAAATGTTGATTTTTCTTTATAGACAGGAGAAGATAACTCTGTTAACTTCCCATTGTAATCGGGGCCCTGCGGTGCTGTTTTGAACCGCTCTCGCGGCCGTACAATACACTTTTATCTCGTGTATTTACGTACAAAATACGCGAGATAAAAGCTTCTTCTACAGCCGCGATAGCGTTTGGAATATCAACCCTGGGCTGCTATTCCAAACGCTTGCGCGGCCGTAGAAAAGCTTTTATAGCGCGTATTCACATACTAAATACGCGCTATAAGAGTGATTTTTACGGCCGCGAGAGCATTCAGAATAGCAGCGCAAGAGTACATTACGAGACGTGAAAGAATTTTTTAAATGTGGGGAAAATTGTTATGGAAAATATGTAAACAGAGGGAAGGCAGAATAAAAAAATTCTGACCCCGCAACACAAGGGAGTGAATGAATTCAATGTGCTAATGTTTTGATGAATAATAACGAGGTATTCTAAGAAAATAGTTCACCACCTTTGATTGCAGAGGCATTAACAGAAAAAGAAAGCATAATAATACCGATTTTTCTGTCGCATGTAGATTTTTTCCGAAAATAAAGTATGATAATACCATTTCACCATTATTAACGACGCGATGTAGAAATTTTGCGGAAATATAACTTGCGGAAATTGACGATACCCCATATCCTGAAATTTTTGAGTGAAGGAAAAATGAAATTTCCCCTCTAAATAAAAATGGAGTTCTACAAGTTTTCCATCAACTCGATAAAATATTATTTTTCATTTGATTTCGCGACGACGCGACGCGACACCAGTCAAAAAGTTTTAAAAAATCTTACGCCATATTTACATTTTTTGCTACACGCATATGATGAGAATATTAATGCAGCGAAAAGTGTTTTATAATGCTGATTAGGTTCACATAGATCTGATTTGTCTAGGTACTGGGAAAACTTTTTCCATGAAACACACATTGCTTGACTATTATACTCTCGTCATTTATTTTTCGCTTAACATTACACACAGCATTACATAAGGTACATATTTAAATAATTCTTTTCAGTTGATAGTTCTTCCTAAATAAAATAAATAATTAATTTATATATATTATAATTAATAAATAATTCAAAAATAATACTTTTTATTACTGATTATTCTCCCACCATTACTGACATGCATTAAAATATTATATTATTTATTTATATATACAGAACATAGTTATTTTATAGAAACACATAATACACTGCATACGAGTACTCGTACGTACATACACAGTATAAAATATTACAAAGAAAATTTAAAGAATAACAAACAAAATAAAACCTTTAGTGAAATTACTATTTAATTTGAAAAAACATTGGAAATCATTTTTTACATTTGATTTTTAATAAATTTGCGCATCCCGTGGTGTTATGGCTAAGACGCTAGCCTTATGCACGGATGGGTTTCGGGTTCGATTCCCTGTTCTGTGCTGTAATTCACCACTGTAGCCTCTTGCGATGTAAAAATAAATAATACAAACTGCAAAGCTATCCTTTAGAGTTGATATGTTCATAATAAATATTTTGCTTGCTTATAGTTATTTGCTTGTAAATTAAAAATCCGTACGGAGAAATATTCCTATACACGCAACTAAAGTTCTTGTAAATGCTTACGTCGTTTCGTGATAGATTACTGTAATGGAATATACGCAAATCTCCCAAAATATCAAACTAATAAACTTCAATCTGTTTTCAATGCAGCAGCAAGGCTTATTACGGGAGTAAAAAGATATTCTCACATCTTCGAGATTTGCACTGGTTAAAAAGCCCAGAGAGAATAAAATACAAGGTTTGCTGGACAGTATTCGAATCCCTGCATAATATGGCTCCAAGATACCTATCGGACCTTTGTATTAGGGAAAATACATATCAAAGAAAATCTACTCTTAGGTCAGCATTTGATTCAGGAAGAGGAAAACTTGTCGAAATCCGGCGCTCCCCAAACACTAGATTTGGAGATCGTGCTTTTGCCGTTGCCGGCCCCTCTGCCTGGAACCAATTGCCTTCAAACTTACGAATCGTCGACAGTCCCAGTCAGTTCAGATCCCAACTAAAATCTCACTTCTTAGGCTATCATACCCCCCAGTTTTAAATCAGAAAATATAAGAAGTCACTTAGTTTAGTTAGAATGTAAGTTAAAGTATACAATTGTAAAGCGCCCTTGAGGTGATTTTTCATAAAAATGGCGCTATATAAATCAGCCAAATATTATTATTATTTGCTTGGTAAAACTTCACTAAATAATGTGTATTTTTCTCTATTATAATGTTTGAACTCGTGTATTCTTATTTTTTTACTAACTTAGTGCTAAAATTATTTTTATTGTATGTAATAATATGCACCTGTTTTTAATAATTATTGTTCGTTGCTTCATTATGGTATACCTGCATGCATTTTGGTTATGTTGTATGAAAAAAAGGTGAAAAAATTCGAGAGAATATTTCCTACATCAATAAATGTATATTACTTTGCGAAAAATAAAAGACGGAAGACTAAAAGAAATATGGATATTAAAATATTTAAATAATCATGGTGACGTCAAAAAGGGAGGAAAAATTGACTTAGATAAATAGTTCAGTAATATTATTTTTGTAGTTTAATATAATTTAGTATATCGAGATAGGTAATTAGTACTCACTTAGATGATATAACATATTTATCATGTACCATAAGTTGTGTTCGTTTTTTTTTAAATTTATAAATGAGCACCAAAAATAAAACAAAATAACAAATGTTATACGTCATTCGAAAGAAAACTTTCTGTTCTACAAGATATTGTGTTTGTTTTACGTAAAAAATATTCTTTTATTTTATTATAAGTCTTCGAAATGGAATGTCGAGTAAAAAAAAGTGAGCATTTTCGATACCTCATTCTGTTCGCGTTCAATCGAGGGAATATAGGAGAATAATGAAAATACATTATTGACTAATTTGTTGTAAAATAACCATGGAGAATTATCGGGGTCGGTATGAAATAAAAAAGCCTCTTTCGAAAACCGCCAAGGAAGTTACATTATTTTTTTTATATTTTAAAATTTTATTTATTTTAACGCCTTTTAAGCTTTTACATGTTTTACATACATATATACAAATAAAGACAGACATGACTTTAACATTAAGTATAGGTGTTAGTGTTAACATAAGCCGTGTCCGTTTTT
Source organism: Micrasema longulum (assembly GCF_059751315.1). Classification (NCBI taxonomy): domain Eukaryota; kingdom Metazoa; phylum Arthropoda; class Insecta; order Trichoptera; family Brachycentridae; genus Micrasema; species Micrasema longulum. The sequence goes on from NW_028280428.1 coordinate 28,422, forward strand.
ATTCAAATGAAGAGTAGAATAGGACAAATTACAACAAATTAGTCAATAATGTATTCTCCTTCATTATTTTGCAAAAAAATCAATGATGGATTCTACTTATTCGTCTTCTCTTTTATTCCCTCGATTTAATGCGAACAGAATGAGGTGTCCAAAATGCTCACTTTCGTCTACTTGACATTCCATTTTAAAGGCTTGTAATCAAATAATAATAAAAATATTTAAAAAAACAGTATCTTGTAGAACAGAAATTTTTCTTTCGAATAACGCATAACTTTTGCCATTTTGTTTTACTTTCGGCGCTCATTTTTTAGTTTTTAAAAAAAGGACACAACTTATGTTAACACATGATAAAAAGAGATGGAGAACATTTTTGAGAAGGGAGTCGAGACATTTACAGAGCTTATGACCCGTCATTGGCTGGTTTAGGATCACTTTACACGCCGTGCAACATTCACTATTCTGCTTTTCTTATATTTGAACGTCAATTTCTTAAATTCTTCTATCTGTGCTGTGCACTCACTTAGAAGTTATCGAAAACGATAAGGGCAGGTCTGAAGGTCGTAAAAACGTAAATAAGAAGTTGCTATAAATTAAATATTACAACCAGAATCATCTTCTTTAAAAAAATAATACAATTCTATAAAAAAAAGTTTCAACTAAAATTTTACGTAGAAATAAAAAAAATGTCACAAAAATGTGTGTGATTTAAAATGCTTGTATTTCTTTTCAAAAACCAAAAAATTAAATTTTGCTTCGGCCACTTTCATGTTCAATTTATTATCTTTAAATTATTACAAGAAATTTTAGTTCAAGACTTAGTCTTTATTGAGGTCCCAGATACCTAATTTTAGTCTAAATTTGAAATGGCGTAATCTGCCGGTATAAAAGTAATTATATTTTAGTTACATAAAACTTTTAAGTATATTTTTTAACAGAAATACCTTTAAAACATATTGTTTTTATCTAGTTTATGTTTTTTTAAAATTATTATTATTATTATTATTGCGCGATTAAAATAAATCATTAGTTTTAAAATGTCAAAATTGTATGATTTCCTAATTTTGCGTGCGTTTTACCAGACTAGGTAGACGATTTTTTAGAACACTAAACATCACTTTGTCTTAGGGATCGTCGTTTGGTATTAGATATGGGGATTTTACATGATATTCTTAATGGACGTCTTGATAGTCCTGTTTTGGTTTCTGAGATGGCCCTTAATGTACCTGGCTACCGCATCCGTCACACGAATCTATATTTTTTCCATGTACCTACAGTTCGCACCAACTATGCACAGAACTCTCCTCTGATTCGCTTGGCGCGTAATTATAATGTATTTTTCAATAACATAGACATATTTAACTGCAGTAAACTCACTTTTAAAACAAAAATTAAAAAACTATTATATGAAAAAAATTATGTTCCTTTATAAAAAAAACTATTTTTACATATTAAATTTAAGTTGTTTCTATTCACTCATATCAAACACACACTCACCCTGTCCATAAACCCACCATCACACCCATATACACTCACACACATATTCGCATACCTAACAAAACCACACTCCACTTTTTTACACACGCATCCTCACACAAAAAAACTCGCACACATGCACTTCTATGAATTAATATCTAACTGAACTGGATTTATATAATTGTATTTATGTGGAAAACTGATTTGGCTTTATTTTATGTTTTTTTTATCATGTTGTGTATATTTTTTTGTATTGCTGTTGTTTTTCTGAATAAACAAAAATTTTAAAAATTAAAAATCACTCTCCAAATAATAGTCACTTATCGTGCTTCACTACTTCTTGCATTAGGACGATGAAATAAATAAATGTAATTAATTTTGTGAATCAGGTCCTCCGGGAGTAAGGTATGAAGATGCGTACTTGCAACTGTTTCCAGTGGATGCAGCCAAGTGTCCGCATCACGATCTTGGTAAAGATATTACGTTTGAACTCTACACCAGGTGGGTAAATCATACCTACTCACCGTCGGTCGGCGTGCATTACCTTACCCCATCGACAATTTCGGCAAAAATGATATTTTCATTTTGGAGAATTTTTAACTCTCATTGGATGTGCCCTAATCATTGTCGTATAGACATGCCCTGTAGAGTAAAATATTTTAAAAAGCAGTGAAACGAAAACGTACTCATATTTACTAAGTACTGTTTATTTTTACACCAGGGCTGCATTCAACGAGCATGCATATGCTACCAAAAATTGAAGGATACTCATTTTTGGTAAATAAAAAAAATTTATTTTAACATTAACAATCAACATTCGTTTTTGGTGGATCCCAATCAGGTTCTTTTTAAAAATTATTTTTCCATAAAAGAGCTTCGCAAATTGGGAAATATCACATATTACGAATACCGATATAAATATATGAAATGGGTTTAGAATAATTCATTGTATTTTCAAAATCAATATGGCTATTCTGGAGAAATGATTTCATACATAATATGTAAAAAACAAATTCAATAAAAATACGTTGCTAAAAAATGCGACGTGTTTGGCCATGGTTGTTGTGACGTCAAGATTAGTGATATTGTTCTCAAGGCCAATGACCAGGAACAAATAAACGTGAATCGTGACGTATTAGGGGCGTGGCCAATGGAATGGCCGTTTTTGCGGGAATTCAAAATCACAAATTTAAAAGTTTTTTTTGCTGGACGGTATTTCATAGATCTTCATTACTTTGAAAATGTTTTTAAAAACGTGATATTTCCCGATTGCGCCACCAGGCGCAGTTTGACGTTTACATAAAATAATATTGGTATATGAATTGTTTTAAGCTTTGTTTTAATCACTCATAAACAAATATTTACCGATGAAAAGTTATACAATCCTTTTTACAGTATTTATCCGAAAGGTTTTTACACGTTTTCATGACACAAGTGGGCATTTTTGTTTCAGTTCTAAACGTCACGCCTAGCTTGCGGTCGAAGTACGACTAAATACGCGTTAGGCATGACTAAGCGTTTGGGCATGAGTTAAGTGTCACAATTTTTGAGGTCTCAGGGCATGTCTATGTATTATACTTCAATGGCCCTAATCATACGATACGTGTGGGACCAATAAGTAGGCAAGCTTTATGAAGAAGAACGGTACCGCAGATCGGGGTAAATAATGTGTTAGATTTTATTTTAAAAACCGTTTTTACTGTCTCCTGGAAAAAGTTGATTTAGTAAATTGGTAATGAACGCCGACCGACGCGACATGATGTATGTAATATTTACTAGGTTACCCTATAACTGAATAAGAATATGGAGGATGCGAGATACTTATATCAGATCGTATTTTGCAATGTATAAAAAAATATACTGTGCGTTTAAAAGGAACTATAAATATAATATTTAATTATGTATTTTACATTTTTTGTACATAATATTGTGTTCTCAATTTGCTTCCTACACTGATTAATTTATTTTGTTTGAAGTTAGTTTATAATATTAGAAAATCATACAAAAGGATATGAACATACCAACATATTTTTTTAAATGCAGATAAAGGTACATAAAGTAACATTATGAGCAATATTTGAATATGTCCAAACCTTAGCCTAGTGAATTTGTAAAAAAAATAAAATATACATATATGTACGATATATATATATATTTTTTAAATATTGTAAGCACTAACTTTGAGATTATTTATTATAATAAAATAAATATAAAACCACTTCGTTTTTAACCACTTTTTCTTCTTTTTTTCTATCGACCGGTTCCAAGGCTATGTGTAGCTTAAAGAAGCTTGCAGCTTTGAAACCAGTCGGTAGGAAAAAATAAAAATAATATATTAAAAACAAAGTTCTTAGATATTTATTTTATTTAAATTATTATTATTTCAACAGAGATACAAGAATAACTAATGATTTCAGCTCTTTACATTATAAAAATCAACAGGTGGAAGAATGAAAAAATTTCTAATATTAGAACTTGTGACATCACTGCCAGGGTAATTTCAAAATAAGAAATCTTTAAAAAATCGTAGCGACGATAATACGATACAAAAAATTGTATTTTGATATTTATATTTAAAGCTATACATTTTTCTAGATTTAATCCCTTGGTGTCGGAACGGCTTCACCTAGGAAATGACAAATCACTTCAAAAATCTCACATAGATTTTTCTAAACCAACAACATTTTTTTACCATGGATTTTTTGAAAGTGGAGAATCTACTAGTAGCACCATGATAAGACAAGGTAGGTTATATGAACCCATTTATTCCTAGCGTATTTTGCAAAGAATGTGCAAATCGCAAGAAATTTTCAAAAAAAAAAACAAAGTTCATGGTTCAGTTCATCTCTCCACTCACTTCTAAAACTGTATTCATATCTAATCATCTTAATAAATATACTTTAGTATTGTGAAACTGAGTTGTAAAAAATTGAAAATAGGAAAACAATGTGTAAATAGTACTCATTTTAACTCTACCCAGGTCAATTATCGCCCTCTAAGTTTTTTAACTGAATATTTTTTTATGAATGAAAATATCAAGGTCCATGGCAAAATTCACTGTTTTTTTTTAAAATAAAATTACTGATTTTACTGGATTCAGCCAAATTAAAAAAAAAGATAAAAAATCTATCTTGGGATTTCTTAAACATTTTATACAAAATAAGTTGGGATAAAAAGGTTTTATCTAAAAATGCTAGTGTTTCTGGTGGTACAATGTTTAGATTCCTTTTTTTTTAAACTAGCACATTAATTCTAATAAATCATAATATGAGCTCCGTAGCATAGAACATTATTTGATTTAATAAAGAATGTTTATATTGATTCATATGTAATTATTAATAATTTTAATTTAATTTATATTATGGATTAATACGGGTACAGCCTAAAAAAAACATAATATGTTAGTGAATATGTACACAAATGTAATTTGAAATGAAGAAAATAAATAAATAATAGGGTAAGTGTCCCAAATATCGCCTACCCTAACTATTTATCTGAATGAACGCTTCCTGGATAGGGAAATTAAGCTGCAAACTAGATTAATATCACAAGGAACCATTCTGTGGCATTTGGGTAAAGAAGAAAAGTTCACTGAAATTGAGAAAATGAGTTAAGTACACAGTTTCACTCTATAAGGTCCACGGAGGGTTGGGTGAAGAGATAAAAATGAAATATTTCAATAATAAATTTGGTTAATGTCGTATAATTTAAAGGTACCATTAGGTAAACAAATATCTGTAACTTGTATTAAAATTGCCTTTAACAACATGGAAAAATCAAATATGTATGAGAAAAAAACATATTATGACTTGTACCGCTTCACGTATTTCATTCTTAAGTTTACTCATTTCTAGTTTATTCTAAGATAGCACCCAAAATTGCATGTTAAAGAATGAAGTCAGGAAGAACTTTAAATAGCTCCCCTGCACAATCAGTTAATAGTAATTACAGCCAATATAGGCACAGGGGTGATATTTGGGACACCTACCCTAGGATGGATCAATGCTGGCAGTAATACACATAATACTTTCAGCTACAATATAAGAGGAGCCACAACCTGATAATTGTATCATCCATACGGTTATCAGCTGGGCCCTGGTATCCGGCAGCTGTGAGAAATACTTGGCTCATAGGACTCTTTCAGCACAATTCATTATTATCTGTACGATAGGTAAGTTAATTCAAAATAAAAATAAATTAACTTAGTTACTAAGCTTCAATAAATACTTGAAGAAGGACACGTAAAAAGTCGGAATAATTGGAGTGTATGAATGTAGAGAAGAAAGCTCTGCATGCAAAATGAGGTAGCCTTCTATCCTCTCTGCCTAACCGTAACGGGAATGGGGTGATGGTTTGTATGTTGTTAAGCTGAATGATATTCATTAATAAAATTGTAAGAAATAAAATAATGATAAAAATGTACTCCTTGGTATTAATAAATAACAATGATAATTTGTCCTCGAATACAGGATTTTTATTATTTCCCTTTCTCGCATGTGTAGGGAATATACATATAAATCCAAAAGAACAAAAAAAGAATTGGTAACAGGAGATGTCCAGATGATTTTTTTTTCAATGTAATTTTTTTAAATAATTCAATATGACACATTTTATTTTGTTTTTCTTTGTTGTTATTTGAATCTCTTTTATCATCATCAGCTGTCTCTCGTCCAATGGTGATCATAGGCCTCCCCTTAAGTTTTCACATCTCCCTATCCTGAGCCAACCTCATCCAACCACTTTCTGCAACCCGTCTTATGTCATCAGACCTTGTCTCTAAATCTCTTTACTAATTTATTATTTCTATTTATTTAACTTTTTGTACATATATACTTGTACATTGCGGCTTATTGCCAAATGGCAATTTCTTCCTACCAATCAATAAAATAAAAGGTCTTATTTTTATAATTTATGGTTCAATACTTATTTGAGAGAAAAGAAAATAAAAAAAAACAATTTAGACATAGATATAGAAATAGCAATATCTCTGTATGTTAATTAATTCATACTCAGCTTCAATGGGAAAAGAGAATAAAGAGAAAGGAAAGGAGGAAGATTATGTTGAAAGGAGATGTTTCTTTAGGCGTGATTTAAACAGAGATACTGTTGAAACATCTTTGATAGAGAATGGGAGATGATTCCACAGTCGAGCCTCGTGGATACATCATATATAACGGAATACATATATTGTGAAAGAATAAATAAATAAATAAGCGTTGAAATTTTTCACGGAGGTATATAGGAGCATTAGAACTATGCAGTAAGTATATTTTTCATGTTATGAGTATATAATAATGAATTGCCATTCATTTTCTTTATTTGTTATGTTTTGCAAGCCGTAGACAGTTACTGTTTTACATAGGTACTTGTGAATGTTTGTCAGATTCTTAAAGCACCAGGACTTGAAGAAAGAAACTATCCTGGTTGTGTGAAGGCTGAGACTGGGTTATTAAATAATTTCAATGCTTTCCCATTTAGTTGTCATTAGATGACCTGTCAAAAGAGATTTACCCAATTTGCAGTGACGTCGGGGGCGTGTGAAACTGATCTCCATCTAAATAATATAGTTTGTGAATAATTTACAAGTGATCTGTAATTATTTCTAAATGAAATTGTACAAGAGGATTAGATCCAAACATGCTGCACTTTGGTGGGGATGAGCTTGGGTGCGCAGGAGGCGGGGGTGGCGGGAGGGGCGGCAAGGTACCGCCCCTCCGCATCACAGGGCTGGACCCAGCCCTACCCCTCTTCCCCGGCCTGCCACTTTCCCACCGCCTGGATAGGAGCGATGCACAATTTGTGGACATTATCCACACGGATGCGGGTATTTTTGGTAATATTTATAAATACTCAATCAATAATATTAATATGATGAAGCTTCCACTTCTAACGATTCGAAAATGTATATATGATGAGATAAAGTCTAAAAAGTAAGTAATTTTAAAAAGAAATGTTTTGTTTGGTATAAAAATATGATTAGTATAGTTGTGTAAAATTGTGTAAATATCAATAGTGAGTCGAGGACTTTTGGAATAAGTCTTCCTGATGAATTTCGTTTGGACAATAATAAATATATGAGCATTTTATTTCTTGAAAGCAAGTACATAAGGTATAATAAATCATGTTTATTATGGAATTGAGTATGAATAGTGTTACAATAAAACATAACATCAGCCCGGATAGATTATGGATGCTGTTAAGTGGGGAGGCTATAGATATACCGCACAAACCAGAAAAACGATATCAGTAATTTGAGAATACAAGTTACGAGTATCATAGGTTGACATCAATATTCTCTGTCAGGGCACTCGCTTCCTCAAATATTAGATACCAGAAAACAATAAACCACATGCGCGCTATTTCTGCCACCCTACCCTATTTTGCCATCAGAATGTGTTTGACTAGGGTTGACACTAATGATTTTAGTCATTGCCTAGTGCCAGTAAAAAGAGGGTAGACAGGTTGATAGGTCACTGGTAAAAAGTTTCATTTAACTAAGATCGGCAAGAATGCTTTGGGTATATTGCATTTCTAGTCATTAAAAAAAATTATGAGTAAGTAGTATAATAGTAGTAACAGTAAGATAATAATAGTAACAATGATCAAGTATCTTAAAAACTAAGAATTATTTGATATTTTTGTCATTTCTAAAACAGGAATTTCAGAAGCCATGGGACATGCAGATTATTATGTCAATGGTGGGTTAAGCCCACAACCAGGATGTGAGTTAAAAGCTGTTCTACCGAGGAAAATGCTTTTTGAGAAATGTATGTATTTTTATTATTTCATAATTCATGACTTGTTTCGATATGTAATGGCTCATCAGTTTTGCGAATAACAGATCTTATCCGTGCACCTAAATCTTTCAGTTGGACGTGAGAAAATTAGAAGATGATCCACATATGAAATTTAATCCGCATTTAATATTCTCATTATTAATACTGGAGTATGCATTTAACAAAATATTTCAATAATAAATAACTTTTTTTCAGTTTTTTGTAGTCATTGGCGATCATACCAATTATATGCTCAATCTGTGATAAATCCGTCAGCCTACCCGAGCGCGCAATGTGGTCCAAATACCGAGACTTGTGAATTACAAAAAGGCCAAAAGAAAACGCACACTTACATGGGTTTTGGAGCCAATCCAAGGTTTTAGTTTACATAGACAGATTTAAATTTTATTCATCTCTTTCAACTACATATGTAAATATTTCATAAATTTTTGGAAAAGGCAAATATTAATTTTGAAGTAACATAATTTGTGGGGTAATTACTACAACTAGGCAACTTCAAAATCAGCATTTTTGAGTTACCCACTAAAAACACATATTTATATATTCCTCTGTGAATACTACAAATAGGCAAGTCTAGAATAATTCAAATCATATTATGATTATTTGAATGCATGACTTATCTATTTGTAGGATTCATAGAGGATAAAGAAATGTGTTTTTAGTGGGTAACCCCCAAATGTTGATTTTGAAGTTACCTACAGTTCAGACAATATAAGAAGGTACTTTAAGACAGATCGCAATAGTGTTGTGGCAGTCTTTTTTCTTTCGATTTTCGATATTGATTTTAAAATATTTTTAATCAGATGGGGTAAATAGAAACATAATAGTTCAACGTCAAAATTATCGTCGATCAATTTTAATTAATCGTATTGCGAAGTCCTTAAAATGAACACGCACAATATAATTGAATATTCAATATAAAGTCGATATTGTCGATCGATAGTGAAGTTTTCTGGTGGTACATCACTATTGCGGCTACTAACTATAACTCAACAATAAAGTACGGCATTTGTTTCCTACAATAAACTGTCAATATTTACAGAACTTCATGAGCGAGAAAATGTCAAAAGTCTCTTCTTAAGTTGACTGTAGAATAGATATAGTAATTACCTTTTGATATTATATTAGTAATTTTTTTGAGAAATGGGGCTTATCACGATGAAGTGAATGGTTGTGCATTTTAATGCGGACGAATTAGAGAAAATGTAATATTTGTAGTTTATTTATTTGAATAGAGGTTGAAATACATGCTTACTTGGCTTGTACTAATGCAGTACTATGCAGTACTATGCAACATAGGAGCATAAATGAAATTGCACTTAATATGCAGGGATTTTGTAGTTCACAAGTGAATAGAAAACAAATCATTCTTGAAAACTTGTTCAAGAATTATTATTTTGTTGCAAAAAAATGAAAAATCTGAATATCAGAAAAAAAATAACGATACATTTAATAAAGTGAAAAAATTACTTTCAGGGCTAATGGAAGATTTTATGTGAAGACATCGGCAATTGCACCTTATATGTCTCATTAAACTGCTGATAAAGAAACCAAATATAGTTTTTATAAACAACAAACTTTTTTATTTTAATTTTATCAAACAAAATCATTCAAAATAGTTTATTTTTTAATTAGTTAAGGCAACCCATCTTAACAACGATGATTTGTGCCATATGGTATGCTTTAAACGTTTTTAAAAAAATGCAAATATATTCCAATTAAAAAAATTTAATCATTCAAAACAATAAATTTGGATAGGTTCAAAACTACAATATATAACTATATATAATAATCTACAATACAAAACACAAAGGAATAAATCTATCCCACTTACCGATAGAGGTGATGAGGATGGAGAAGTGACCCCAGAACTATGCTGTGGAAGTATATTGGCTGCAGGAAGATAGAGAGCAGAGAACCCTGAACTCCCAGCACATTCCATCGACACACTTTGTCCGAGCAAGACATTGTCAGGAGGCGTTCTCCCTACAAAAAATAACAACAATGTATTAACCATTTCTAATTCAATACAATATTTACACACATGTGCTTGTTTATTTGTCTATTTATTTTTTCATGACGATCCAAGATTGATCATATCTTTTCTCTCATTATCAATTTCATTTTGTATTAAACTGATCTACCTGCATTATACCACACAAAAACAATACCTAGATTTTCCAAAATCTACTGCTCGTTTATAAATCATCTACAATTTTTTTCCAATGGAAATAAATATGTATGGCTGAAACAACATTACAGGTCATGAAGACACAAAGTAATTGAATTACTTTTAAATATATAGTAAGGATTTATATTATTTTCCATTACACAGTTCAACAATGTTTTCATAAAAATCAATCATTTAATCGTTTTTTATTCTACAGTTTGCTACATTTTATGATTATAATTATTATAAAACAAATACTTTCAAATGAAATCTAGCAAGTACCTACCAATAAAACACCGTCCCATGTTTGTATTCCACCACTGCTCTTGACGGGTATAGTTCCTTCTCCAGATTCTATTTTTGTTCGAAGCTGCCCCCTGGCTTGCCTACAAACGGGAAATATCCACTCAATATATTTTATAATACATTTGTTATCAAGTCTGAGATCTATTTTAGTCCGAGATTTCACGTGAGTTTTTTATTTAGAATATCATAAAATAGTGATAAAACCTGTTAGGATGTCTGTCTGGCGGTAAACAAGCTTCTTCGTGTGGAGAGAATATTCGAGCATCACCACAAGGAGCTGTGCTGATATACAGATGGAACCGATAGTTCTCACGGACCTCGTAACCGCCTCCCGGGCAAGCTCGTAGGGGATTATTAATCCCAACTTTACCATCTGAAATTAACCCCAAATTTGCATAATCTTGTGACCATGACCATCAAATATAAAATTTGAATATAATTGACAAATTATTTCTGTATTTATTAGTCAAAAACCCCCAAATATGTTTGATACATTTGAAAACTTGGCAGGTTAAAACTTACCGGGGGAATGAACCAATTCTAATAGGCATCCATACAGGAAATCCTGAAAGCACCTCCTAGAAATGACTTCAGCGTGACAATCATTAACTGCTAAACCACTTATAGAAAGACGATCTCCTGATACACATTTTGTACCACTGCTCACAGTTACAACCTGTGGGAAATTAATTGGTCTTCTATAAAGGAAATAAAATAATTAACATGGCTAAATGTGTTCACGCCCTCAGTAGATATTAATATAATAATTCTTATTTATTTATTTAGGCTATATTAAGTTAGTCCAAACAGGCTAAGAGATAATATAAACTTTTAATAAAATTATACATAATGTCAAAATTTATCAAAAACTTTTATTTTTTAATTGATTTAAAATATTTTAAGGCTTTCCATTTTTTTAAAATTTTTTAGGCAACTCAATTTTAAACTCTTGTACACTGAGTTTTGAGACAATTTTTCACCTCATTGATCTTATATCATTTTCACCTCTAGTTTCATATGAATAGGATTGTTGGTTACAGTTTAGTTTTATATGATTTAACCCATTAATCATTTCATAAATGTAAATTGCAACACTATATTTTATTTGGTGTTTAAATTATTTATGCATAATTTCTATATTTAAATGTAAGTTTGTTATAAGCTTTATCCTCATTGCCTTAACCTGAAGGATTTGAATGGATGAAGTATCTGAACGATAAATAACTTTATTTATGTGAATGGGTAACATAAAAATACATTGTAAAGTTAAAAAGGTTACTGTATGCATTTTAGAGAAATATATAACACTTACTTCAACATTTTCGTAGTTAGTTCCATAAGTCATAACAATTCCTGCCAAAACTTTTCGTCTTATGTGTATTGGATCCGATTTTAATAAGTCGTTAAACCTGTCAATGACCAATCTGCAATATTACATAGAGAATGATAAATAACATATGTGTTGTGTTGTGTGTGAAATGCATTATTCAATAGGAGAGAGAACATTTCTCAGTAATAAAATTTTATATAAATAAATTACTAACTGGAAATATGTAACTGGAAATTAAAATAAGGTTATATGTAATTTCATGTCAGTTTTAACCCTTATATTGGCAGAATGTTTTTTTTTACACATTTCAAAAGGCTTCAGAATCCCAAACAAAAATATTTTTTTTGTTTTAATCAAAGTTTATTACGAATTGTGATAATGCAGTTAAGAAGTAAAGCAGTTATTATAACTGAATGCTGTATTTCTCGTGTTTTATTTCAAGAAAAAAATTTAATCAAATGTGTCCTATAGTATACATTACCAAAAAAGGGGTAAGGTGGATCAAAGCCTTTATTTTTTGTTGATTATTCAATACATTTTAGAAAAATCAGACAAAGTTTTCACATAACTAAAATAAATAAAATCATACAATTTTAGTCAATCTTACTTTGAAATCTGATCAGCCAATGTTTGTGGCAAAGCGGAAGAAATGACAGGAATTAAATCTGATGATAGCTTAGGAATACCACTTTCTATGTTATTATCTTGTGTGGGTTTTATGAGAAGCGCTGCTATAGCTGATTTGGAAGCACCTAGTTTCGCACTCTTCTTACTTGATCCTATAAACAAATGAGTAATTCGTATGAGGCATCATACAAGGCATGTTCAGAAAGTATGTGTACCACATTTTTATAGATAAATGACAGGATATTGTTGATACAATGTTGGCTATTTTTCCACATAATCGCCATCCCGGTGGATACATGTTGTAAGCCGTGGCACAAGCTTCTTTATGCCCTCCTCGGAGAACTCTCCTGTCAGCTACTTCCCCCACTTCAGAACCTCTTTCTGCACCTGCTCGTCAGTTGAAAATTTAATTCCACCCATGTGTGCCTTCGGGGAGGTAACAAGATGATAATCTGAAAGTGCCAAGTCAGGGAAATACGGGGGGTAGTTCACAACATCCCAACCTAATGAGTCCAAGAGCACCTCGGCGGCTTAGGCTTGAAAGGACGGGCGTTGTCATGCAACAAGCATTCTACTCTCGTCAGCATTCCCCTCCTTTTGTTTTTAATGCTCCTTTTGAATTTATTTAAGGTCTCGCAATATTGTTGGACATTGATGGTCTTCCCCTGAGGCAGAAATTCGACCAAAACGATGCCCCATTTTCGGTCCCAAAACACTGGGGCCATGATTTTTTTGCCCGAAATTGTGGTTTTGTTTTGTCTCACTACACCACTTTAACACACCTGTTCTGTTCATAACAATTTCAGTGGGTGTTATTCCTTCCGATAGTAGGAAGTGAATCACAGCTCGTGGCTCTCACTTGGCTGGATTTCTTACCAACATCTTTCATGCAACTGGACACAACAACGTGATTTTACATACAACCATGTTCTTGCGATGCTCGCTGTCAATAGATCCCCCTCTACCACTCAGTGTTGCTAACCCTCAAAAAACAAAAAACCACAGCCCGTTGTGGTCACAGTACACTTACTTTCTGAACATGCCTTGTATGTTGAACATTCTAATAAACTAATCCTTATGTAACAATTCTGCTAATGCCATAAAAAAAATTAATATCTAAAATAAAGAAAATATTTTTTACTTTCAATAATGAAAATCAGATACTATTTTCTCATATTAAGTACACTGGTTATTTTAATTGAAGACATCTTTTTTTATTTTGAAAGGCACTTTGGCAAGTGGTCAAATAACATCGGTTTGGTAATACAATGATCATAGCCCTTGACAATAGTATTTTCCCGGTTAGAAAATATACAATCACAAATTAAATTCAAGAATCACATTTACAAAAATATATATATTTTTTAAAAATATATAATACTTTAACTCACCGTGTCCTTCAAATTGTTGCCCTCGTATCTCACAGATTACTTTGTATCGTCTATTACACGAGTCAGTCCCAAATTCTATGGATTTGCAGTGAAAGATTGCATCGGGAAATGATTCATATATTATATTAATGGGACTTTTCACAATTGCCGCGCTTATAGGGCCAAAGATCAAAGGAGAGTCATTGTCAGAATCGATTTTTATGTTAACAGGACTTGAAATTTGTTCTGAAATTTAAAAATAATGTCCGATTAATCTTTGACATAAAATTCAGTCTTGTGCAAAAAACAAATGAACTACAGTGGTAGAAATAATATACTTTACCTAGATTTGGTAAAGATGAGGATGAAACATCATCATCGGTAGTAAAATCATGTGGAGTTATAGGTAAAGGAAGAGGGTAGTGCAGAGCGGCAAGAGCATTTGTAGCTGCCGCAGCCTTGGCAGATTTCTTACTGGATCCGGTTCCCGAATAATTATTATTGTTTACCTGCATATTTAAAATTATTACAAAAATGTACTTATGTTATACTGAAATAAAAATGTAAACTTAAGAACAAAATAATATGATTGAAATGTTGTACTGATATTGAAAGTTGTAACATTACTAAATTTGTTGTATCACAAATTTTGCATTCTTAATAGACCCTCGTTTAAACATCCTTAATCCACAAAGATAAAGGAATTCCGAAAACATTCTTAATAAATAAAAGTATTGAAATACTTACCGATACTGATATTGTAAATCTTGCGCAGTGTGAAGGACCGGATTGTGATACAATACGGTAATTTAAATTTGGACAGAGTTTGTTTAATATGGCAACAGGACTGTTATTAGCGGCATTATTGCTCACCGTATTCTTTTCAGTGTCTTTGCCCAAACATTTCTTTTTCAACAAAGGTTCATCAACTAAAAATATTAAATGTCTCTTTATTTGTACATTGGCGGGCTTATTGCCAAATGGCAATTTCTTCCAAACAACCAATGTTCAGAATGAATAAAAGTTCTAAAAAATGTTTTATTCTTAATTCTATGCTTTGCCCCTAATAATTTAAAATAAAGAGACAGCAAATCACTATACACACGATTACATTAATGTAAGAAAGAGATATGTACACATATTTCCTTAGTTCATATTTTTATATAACTCGTTACCATAGTAACAATACTGGCTGTCAGCACTGAAGAATAATTAAATAGAGATGATGCTTCATTTAGATAGTATTACCAAGAATGGTAAAGGCCATAATAAATGAAAAAAAATATGCTTCATAGAACGATAGTTTGAAATTATGTTCTAAAAAATTAGCATTGTTGGTCAACATTGCCGTGCAAAACGCGTAGTAGACTAAAAAAAACTACCTGTCTATGCCACTTTACTGTGAATTCAAAGGTGCATGTCGCGCCTTTTTATGCTGTGTCACATTTACTGACTACAAGTTACATTCCGGAACTTAAGTTTGATGGAACACAAGACGGGTGCTTAGTCCTGCATCTAGTGTATACATATACAGGATGTTCTTTAAACCCTGTCACATCCGAAACCACGATGATCAGTATGGACAAGAAGACATATTAGCATATTTAAAAAAATATTTAGAACACAGAATTTTTTTTAAATAAAATATTTAAAAAAAACAAATGGTTGCTTACTTCTGCAGGGGAGAAGCGAGGGGGGCGTGGCCATGTAGTTGACGGTGTATCAGACTCCCCCCTCCCCTCTCCTCCCTTGCAGAAGTAAGCAACCATTTGTTTTTTTTAATATTTTATTTTCGTAAATTTTATTCGTTCTAAAAGTTTATTTTAATGTGCCAATATGTCTTCTTGCTCATACTGATCATCGTGGTTTCGAATGTGACAAGGTTTAAAGAACACCTGTATATCAATGGCTGTCAGTTATTGACATATAATACAGGGTGTCCGCTGGCAGATTTTATATTTCAAAAAATAAAACATAATTAAAATATGAATACAATCAAAGTTATTTATTTATTTTCTTACGTAAGAATAATGCGGAATTTAGTTTTTTAAATCACTCCACACAAATAGCGTCCTTCTAGCCGTAAACATTCTTGCAATCTTTTCTTCGTGTTGGCTAAAACTAGCTTGCAAAGTTCTGGACTGATAGCTGCAATTTCGCGTCAGATATTTTCTTGTAGGGTCCCTATTGTTGATAGCGAATTGCTGTATAGGCGAGACTTGAGATATCCCTATAGGAAGAAGTCACAAGGGGTCAGATCTGGTGATCTAGAGGGCCAGGCTATGTCGCCGAAGCGACTAATCAATTTTCCATGAAAAAGCTCTCTCACTTTAGTGCTCGAGTCGCTAAAAATGGGTCCTGTTATTGAGTCAACTTGACGATGCAGCTCCAGTATAAAAAAATTGTCCAGTATCGCGCGGTATAGTTGTGCATTAACAGTTTCACCTCTGCCGAAATAATAATGCCCAATTATGCCATTTCCAGAAATGGCGCACCAAACTGTGGTCTTCCGGCTGTGGACTTCTTTTGGATTTCTCGCACTCCAATAACGCATTTTCTGTTTATAAACATACCCCTAATGTGAAAATGCAGCTCGTTACTAAAAAAGATGTTACGTAAATGCGTAGGCGTAGAAAATAATTCCAGAATGACTCTGGCATAATTTTGCCTTTTTGTATAGTCATCTTCTTTCAACTGTTGGATGATTTGGAGCTTGTATGGATGGAACTTCAATTTTTTTCGAATAATTTTGTGAACTGACGTCTTTTTCTCACCCGTTGATGCTTCAATCTTTCAGATAGACTTTTGCGGATTTTGCAAAAATTCCCTTCTTACAAGTTCTGCATTTTCAGGAGTAGTTACAGACGTTGAAGGTTCAGGCCAAGGTTCATTTCCGACTGATCCAGTTTCTTTAAACTTCTGTACCCATGCCCACATTAATTGGTTTGACAGGCCATCCTTTAATCGTCGGAAATCAAAGTGAGAACAAAACCGACGCCTCGCCTCATTGATCAAATTATTGTTCGCGAAATACGCCCTAACCGCGAAAGCGCAGTGCGCTTCCGTTCACTGACTCATGGCTACTAAACAACCCGCTCCCCCCGCTGCCGCCTTGATAGTCGCCGTAAGCTCAATTCAAAGTGTAAAATCTGCCGGCGGACACCCTGTACACAGACATGCCCTATAGAGCAAAATAGTTTAAAAAGTAGTGACATGAAAACATACTCATTGTTACTGAGTTTGTTTTTATACCAGGACTGCATTCAACGAGAATGCATATGCTACAAAAAATTTAAGGATACTCAATTTTAGTACATAAAAAAGTTTGTATTCTAATGTTAAAAATCCCCGTGTGGATCCCAATCAGGTTATTTCCTTAAATTCCTAAAAATTTTGACCCATTTATTTCTTTTCACTGGATTTTGGAGAATGCAAAAATAATATTGACTCACGTTTATTATATGTCAAAAACATATTCCTATCAGTGCAGCAATTAAGAGCTTCGCAATTGCGCCGCTAGGCAAAGTTTGACATTTACAAAAATAAAATTTATTTTTGGAACAAATATTTACCAATGGAAAGTTACACAATCCTTTTCACAATGTTTATCCGAAAGGTTTTTACACACTTTCATGACACAAGTAGGCATTTTGGGTTTGATTCTAAACGTCAAGCCTGGCTGGCGGTCGAAGTACTTACTTAGTAAGTACGGTACTTATATATTGTATTTATGAATGAAATGATACGTGTATCTGTTCTGTGTTTCGCAGTTGCAGTGTAATTAAAGCATTTTCTCATCACGCACAATATTTTTTTGCATAGCATAGCGACGAAGATTCATTAGAGAGTGAAGGCATGGAAAGCAATTTACCCACAAATTGAAATGCCATTTTCTTCTCGCTTATGACGTGTCTATTAAATTATACGTTATTGAGAAGCATCACAAAAAAATTAGACAAATTCCAAAACATTTGAAATTCTGACTTAATATTATCAATTGTTTTACAGAAAACTAAAAAGTAATAAATATGTTTTATAATTGAATTTAGTTTCGGCTGCTTAAGTAGGTACTTAGTATTATTCTAGCGATTCGTTGATTGATTTTTTCCTAAAAGAGTGACCAAACTTTATTTCAAAAACTAACATTATTAATGTTTTGACTTTTTAATCGATTCTGTGATGTAATATTTTGTCGGTATGCTAATAAAAACCCTCTAAATGATCAAATTTGAGAAAATAAGTTGAAAATGCAGTTATATGTGAGTTTTCTAGCTTTACCAGCTGATAAAATCCTCTAAATCCTCTGATGTTTAGTATCAAAGTTAGCATGTATAAAAACCCACTAAAAGTACTCTTTGTTTTCTGGTTAATAACCATTTATTCCATTTACCAGATATTTTTTTTTCAAAATCTCATCTATTGAAACAATTAAAAGAAAATAAGATGGTTTCATGAGTATGCATCATGTCCAAAATATGAATAAGGTAGATCGGTAAAGACTGTTGTTGAGTCAAACATTCAAATGAATTTTATTAGTATACCGACAATTTATAAATAATTAAAGATTTAATAAATGGTTACCTCCGTTTCTGAAAATCTTGTGTTTTCTTAGGTTTATTGAAGTTTGAATAGCATTTTTCAAATGTGGGGATGCCATTTTTACACCAGAAACCTAAGAATAAAATATATTTAGTATTACTGCACATACCAAATATTTTATGACTTTAATACCATCTTAAGTTAAATTTAAAACATCCACAAGAAGTGCTAAAGTTACAAGGCATAACAACCCATAAAAATGTTTTAAGAATATTAGAGGCCTTAAACTGTAGGGAGTTTGATATATCACAACATTTAAAATTACAAATTTCACCAAGCCACTTTCTCTGGTTTGTCGTCAGTATAGATTTTTACTAAACGTATTAAAAATCCTAAAAACAATAATAAAAAAATACAACTATTTTGTTGAAAAAATTATTTAAGCATTGTATAATCTTGATCAGGTGTAAACTTGTTTAGTTTAGATGACATTGTATATAGAAGCCAATATTCTGCAATATATATCGACGGTAAAAAGGCTAGGCTAGGATGAGCCACTTTAGGCGATTTTGATTTATATATACCATTTTACTCAGAATTTTCAGCTGCATCATATGAGCTGACTTCCATGGAGATTAGACGTAAATTTTGGCACTTACGTCAAAAACCCTCTTTTATGACGTTCATAAAATTAATGGATTTATATCACATAAAACTTGACTTTTTTTTAAGAATTGTCATTTAGGTTTACTTTAAAAGTATTTTTGCTTATTGGAAAACAAATACCATTAAGACATCAAACATTTTAGTTTATATAGAAATGAAACTTGTATGTCGTTTGAAAGAATTAACTTCAAAACGTATGAAGTACAAAGAAAACAGCAGTCATTTTACCCATTTTTGTGTTGCATATTTTAACAGTAATGTAGTAAAATTCTTCTGTGACTCAAATAAGAATTTTATTGTTTAAGCAAAATGTCCTTTATTATTTTAAGAAGGCTGGCGCTTCAGTCACACTCAGATCAGTTCAAAATGGCTGACTTCAAACGCTGACTGGTGTTTAAATCCTATGTTTCAACGCATGTGAGTAGTTATAGTTATTCAAGTGTCGGTCAAAATAAAAATCGGATAGTATTTGCCATCACACATTATATTTTATATAATAAACGTCAAACTATTACCACCATTCAACTTAATTATCTTTTACCGAGGCATGCAAATATGCCCGTGGTTCTATACATTCGGTTATAGAAGATAGTACATTAAAATGCATAATTTGGGCCCAATCACAGTGGTCTACAGTTTTTGAACTTGCCAGAAAGTCTCCCAAGCCAAGCAATGAAGTAGAAGTCCTTTCTCACGAAGAATTTGGTTGGTGGAGCGCTTATCGCATATAGCGCATATCTGGGAAATACTTCAGTGAAAATCTGACTGGAAAAATTTGTCATATCTGGATTGCTACGTTCAAAAAATCTGCACCAAATAAAATAAATGAGGGCATTGGAAGCAAAGATAGCAACCTCAAAAAAAAAATTTTTATTACAAGTAATCTACTGTACTTGAAAAAAAATATTTTTAAAAGTTTTATGATATATAATATATTCTTACCTTATAGAATTGATTTAAAACGAAAAAAGTTATGCTCACTTTTCATAAAAAAAAACTTTGATTGCCTCTCCTGTAAAATTCATTTTATGGCGCATCAGTCCTTTAGGCTTTTAACCGTCGATATTATATTTGAATGCATGTGGAGAACATACCTACATAAAGATATTAATTTTATTCAAAAATTAATTTAAATTATTTTTAACTTTCTTTGGAGTATCTAATGAAGGGGTGGTATTCTGGATCTTCTCTACCCCCTAGGGAGTGCTTCATTTGAAGATTTTAAATTTTTTATTTGATTCATATAATGGCCACACTGATGATTAAATGTCAAATAAATACGAACATGTGCAACTAAATATTGAAATTTTCATTAGTTTATTCGTATTAGTTTATTTTCTGTATTTCAAGCAGTTTTATACACCATTTAACCATCAGTGTGGCCATTATATGTATCAAATAAAAAACAAAAATCTTCAAATTAATCACTCTCATAAGAAGATCCAGAATACCACCCCAGCACTATGTTTTTTTAATTCCTTACTGCAAGTATTGACACGTTCGCTGACACTTTTTTCCATAGAATCTACTCATATGGACACATCACAATGTAACTTTCTTATTTTTTGGAAAAATTTACTTCCGATTGAACATAAGTTGATGATTCAAAGTAAATCTTATTTGACTAACACACTTAGACACTTTTGCCGCTGACTGTTTTCTATAGGGACACAAGACCTCCTCCTACTATATAATAGGGTCTTTTCACATTTTTAAAATAAGCAAAAAATTACAAAGGTGACGGTATTAATATTATTTTCATGCAACGTCGGATAAATTTTCTACAAAGGTTTCTAATATGCATAATTTGAATTACTCTGAAACAAATGGCACATATAACGTTTTGGCGTCAAACTTGTATGCAATGTTTATTTTAAACGCAGTCGGCGGGCATAACGCGTGATGTCTAAATGACGTGATGCCAACTGCGAGCCATTTCGTACGTGCTCATATTTAAACCAGAAAATCATGAAACAAAACTTGTCATGAACACATTGAGAGTTATATCATTATACTCGTAAAAATCCACTCTGAACATATATTATATTTTTTTCATTATTCCAGACTTGTGAAAATACCCTATTGCTTCAGTTTCACGCAGACCAAAGCCGTCGTTTCACTGCCAACGTCTTTTGGACTGTCATTTCTTAAATGAGAGACCCGATTTTGAGGGCAATGGTCGGCATAGCCACAAAACGCGTTAAACTTATTGCAATACAACAGAAATGTTTGGTATGCCCAAATCTTTGTAGACAAGTACTGGATTACCCTGGACCTACTAGGGAGAAGCTGTTTAAGGAGGGAATGCGAAAGTTTATGCAATTGCAGGGCCAGTGACCAGTCTTCGCCTGGTTTCCACAATCGCTAAACCCAAAGAGGATACCAGTATTTGTCTACAAAGATTTTGACTAACCAAAATTTGGTAATACTTAAGTAAACATCTATAAATATAAATAGATTGCAAAGTGGTTAACTTTTTTTGTAGAGAATAAAATTATGTAATTAAATCAGTGTAACAGATTTGTACTCGCTGGGTGGGTGTTGATGATTATTGCACTAAAAATAAATCATTGTAATTTCTCAAATATATGTATAAATCTAATTAATCCTGTCCTGGACTAATTTGAAAGATATCTTAATTTATTAACAATGAAAAATAGTATCAAGAGTTGAGGAATCCAAAATAAAATTTTACCATGAATTCCTGCTTTGCAGATGACATTAATGTTGAATGATATACAATAAAGTAGCAATCTTCGCTTAGCGTACGAATTGTACTTGAATAAACAACACATAAACTCAAATATGTTATAAATAACAATTGAAAAATACAATAAACAAATACTATTTAAACCTTTCAAGTTATGTATTTAGAACATGCGTAGCTGGTACCCACACTTGCGTATCTTTATATTAGTAGACGTATGCTTTCTTGTAGTAAAGGGTTTTT
>NW_028280429.1:0-43381 GCF_059751315.1 Micrasema longulum
TGGCTGTGAGACTTAGACTCTGAAGGTGAACACTATGAACAGGCTGGAGAGGCTTTTGAGATGTGGTTGCATAACAGACTGCTTAAGATATCTTGGACAGACCTGATAACAGACTCAGAAGTTTTTAAGTCGAGCTAGAACGAACAGAGAACTCTTAACCACCATAAAAGTTCGTATCTAGGGCATATTCATTGATACCGAGACTGCATAGGTTAGGTAACACTTATGGAACGGCTGCAGACATTCTGTCCAATTCTTTACCATCTTATAAGTCCACAATATCAAGTTTATTTGTAGCTGCTCGTCAAACTATTATTGACAATTCAATTTCATAAATTGAAAAAAAATACTTACTTGTTTATTTTTATTACCTTATACTTGTTTTTTATTTTTTACTATTATATCAAATAGCATTGTAGTATCGGCAAATATGCATTTCATAGATACATATTTTTATTTCTTATTTTTTCGTGATAATATAAGCTTGCTTGTTTATTAATTTAACTTAAAAATGTCTTTCTTGCTTACCGTAACACTTTATTTGTTGTTTGCCTTACAGAATTTATTTCATAAGCTTATATCTTTGCATTTTTTGTTTATATGCTTACTGTTTTTTCTTGCATACCTTTGTTGTTATTGTTTTTTTTTTTACTTTGTAAAACTTTTTATCATATCCTTTTTAACTAATTTCACTTTTTTTTCTGTATATTCTGTTTATTATTTAGTATGTTAGCATGTATTTCATTTTTATTTTTTGTAAATGCCTTTTGGGCGTTAATGAACAAAATAAATATTATGCGTGGAAAAAAGCACCACTTACTTCATTTAAATTTAAAAGGCAAGATTGATGGTCCCAGAGGGCTGGAAGAAGACAGATGTCCTGGCTGCGAAATAAACGATACTGGACTGGCTTCAGGGCTGTGGGGCAGATTTTTCGGACAGCACAGGACAGAGAGACTATTACCAGAGTGATTTCCAACGTTGGGGATACCTGACAGGGCACTAAGAGAAGAAGTGTAATTAGTGTGCTGCCGTTGTCGGTAGACATAGAAAGGTCGGTAGGTGGTTTTATATAAATAGTTACTGATATTTAATATAAATTTTGACCACTAAGTTGATGTATTAAATATTTTTTTTGTTTTTTTTTTATTAATTTTAATTTCGACTGTAACGAAATGTTAAGAAAGTAAAAAACAATATTATGACGCCCGTAAAACAAGGATGCGACGAATACGGATGTCTGTAGTAGGCAATAAACATGCTTATACACAAATTATCGACTGGGCTGGTACCGATTATAAGGATAATGTGGTCACCCTACTCACAAATTGAAGAGGTTTTTTATGGACTATTTTTAGATTTGATTTTATTATCAAACGTAGTGCATTTGTGTTTTTCTTGCCGGGGTTTATGATGGAGCATCATTATTGAGAGGGGCATTATAATCATTAACATTGAGAAGGGTCATCATCAATCATTATTACAGAGAGCATTGTAATAATTGAGAATGGTGCTATAATAATTGAGAAGCGTATTATAATAATTGAGAAAGGGTGGGCTGATGATGTATAAAGTTTTTTTATTGTTTTAGACATCAAAGTAAAAGGGGTATAAATAGTTGCATTTTGGATCACATTGAACGTATTTTTTTTTTATTATTCCAGATCACTTTGGCCCTCAACCGAGGTTTGAAGTTTATAACTGTCTGAATATTTTTTTAATTATCTATATTGATAAAATATTTTTTTGTTTGTAAAGATATAACTTAATCACATTACAAATTCGAACAAGTTTTAAAACTACCGAAATGCAAAAAGTTTACACTCCACGCAACTGATTCCGTTGAGCGCCTGGCTAAAATTGACGAAAACAATGGCTCATTAAAACAATGCTACCGATTTATTACAAAACAAAGCGCAACTTACGCCCTTAAACGCTTATTTAATAAGGTTTTATGCAAATTATAAAATTTAATTGGACTGATTTTCTTACTTAAATACGAAACGACAGCCGGTTGACTTTTTTGAAAACATCAAGCTCTGGTTGAGGACCAAAAGCAGTATGAACTATTTTTTTTAAAAAAATTTGCATTCCGAATAATTCAAACGGCAACTTTTCAGACCCCTTTCATTTCAAAATTTAAAAAATATATATCGGTCTATTCTTATGGGTATTATTATCATTGAAAGCATTGTAATCATTGAGATAGGTGGAATAATCATTGAGATGGGTGCTATAATCATTAAGATAGGTGTTATAATCATTGAGAAGGGCACTATTATCACTGAGAAGAGCATTACTATCATTAAGAAGAGTACTGTAATCATTAAGAGCATTTAAATCTTTGAGAATATTGTAATCATTGAGATGGGTGGAAAAATCATTGAGATGGGTGTATGACATGAGAAGGGCAAATTTATCACTGAGAAGAGCATTATTATCATTGAGTAGAGTACTGTAATCATTGAGAGCATTTAAATGATTGAGAATATTGTAATCATTGAGATTGGTGGTATAATCATTGAGATGTGTGTATAACATGAGAAGGGCAAATTTATCAATGAGAAGAGCATTATTATCATTGAGAAGAGTACTGTAATCATTGAGAGCATTTAAATCATTGAGAATATTGTAATCATTGAGATGGGAGGTATAATCATTGAGATGGGTGTATAACATGAGAAGGGCAAATTTATCACTGAGAAGAGCATTATTATCATCATTGAGAAGAGTATTGTAATCATTGAGAGCATTCTAATCATTGATAACATTGTAATCGCTAATTGAACGAATGAATGTCCGCTAATTCAGCAACATGCCTGTATAAGAGAGAGCACGAAGATATACCTCATAACAAGGAAGACAGAGAAGCTGTTCAGAGGCAGATGTTGTGTAACAGATTCAGTATTCAGTCGATTGATGACAGTGATGAGGGACGCACGCGCGTAGTATTAGCGGCTTATTTATGATTTACAATTTATTTTGCTAGAACAGGGCTAAATAATATGTTTATTTGCATAAAATAATTACTAAACAGTATGCCTTCATGTTTTTTTTTCAAATATCTGAACATTATTGTTGTCATCTAACTTCTATTTTTTAAATTTATTTTTTATTTCGTTTTTTAAAATATCATCATTCTCTTTTGGCACCTAATGGTGCATAGGGCACTACATTGGTAAACCAATAGCAGCGTATCTTGATCATTTTTGTTACATGAAGGTAAGATGATCAGGCTTTACGCTTCAGGTACCAGTCCAGGGACTACGAAATATTCTACTGTGAAAACACCCTTTTAAATAAATATTTCATATCAACCATGTCGGGAATCGAACCCGAGACCTCTTGCATGGCAGGCTAACGCGCTGACAAACTCTTAACTTCATTGTAAAAAAAATGTAAATTAGGGCTAGATTTATTACTATTCATGCGCTCTGTAGCTGCAAGACGTGCTGTAATCCAGCTCCTATACATCATAATTGGAGAAGAGAAACTAGAATCTCAACCGTCCATGCGCTCTGTAGCTGCATGACGTGCTGGGATATTTATTTATTGTACAGCGCTCTTGAGGTGATTTTCGTAAAAATGGCGCTATTTAATTTATCCAAACATAAATATAAGAATATTCCGCCTTTTACCAGTGGTAACACGATTTTACATCACCGCGCGCAAAGATATTATTTACCACAGTATATTATAATAATAAGAGTTAACACTTGTTTATTTTTCCCAATACTCAAAAAAAAAAAAAAAATTACTTGATCTGCTTATTAGATCATTTAGTTAGGAATATTACTAAATAATTGAAACATTACGAATGAAAATGACTGCATGTTCCATATAAATCAATAACATCATTCTTGACATAACTATCTCCATAATTAACATAAACTTTTGTATTTTATTCCATTACTAACCCACATAAGGATTTGCTCCGTATTTGGTATCAAGCTACCATATACATTACACAATAAATAATCGAAAAATAATAAAAAACACATAAAGAATATTATGGACCAATACTTAACGTGGCAAAATCAGATGAAGTTAAGGAATACAATTTACTGCTGTAATCACCAATGAGGATCTTCAGCCCTTCGGGATTTTTATTTTTATTTTATTTTATTTAGAAAACATACAGTCCTACTTAATAAGTATTAAAAAGAACAAATTTTTAACATAAAAAGACCAATTAAATTTTTATAAATTATGCAAAAGATATTAACATTAAATGTGACAAAAAAAATAAAATAAATAAGAATTTCAAGTGAGAAAAGAATAATTGTTAACATTTGCGTTTTTTTTTTATTTTTATTTATTTAACTTTTGTACATAATTTTATTTATTATTTTATTTTATTTTATTTGGGAAATCAACAGTTCTACATACATATTTTTAGTAAACAAACAGATATAGCGTATAAACTCAAAACTAATAACAGATTTCCACAAAGTATACAAAGTTAGTAAAGAAAATATATTACATATCAAATAAATACATACAATTTATACATTTAAAAATGTTATTTTCATGTACTCAATAATCAAAGATTCTTTTAATATTTATTTTAAGATCATTAAGTTACTGTAAATTGGGCGGGAGAAGGACAAGAATGCTTGAAGAGAGGATAAGGATCCGTAGCACGTGACAACAAAATAAATTATTTTAATTAAATTACAAATTTAAAAGCTTCAATTAGATTAACTTAACAATAGAATCACCATGTAAAGCGCCCTTGAGGTATTTTAGTACGAAAATGGCGCTGTATAAGTTATCCAGAATTAATTAATTAATTAATTAAGGAGGGGAGGGGAGATGTACATATTTATTATTATAATGTCAACTAAGTTACATAATACATTTTTAGTGTAAATTTTAAATCTGACAGAGTGATGTTTGTATAATCTATATTTTTAAATTTTGTATTGTACGTTGAAAAAGTCCTACGAAAAAAAGCATTTTTAACATACGATGTTTTACTTATTGGTACATGAAACAGGTCGTACCGTCTACAAATCCTGGCTGGCACATGTATTAAACCAAGCAGCTCTGTACAGTCAACCATTCCTGTCATAATTTTGTAAAGCAGTAGTTGGTCCGCACACCCTCTACGGTATTGTAGAGAAATGATTCCACGGAAGGTGGAGGCAGTGAGAGTAGATACATAAGAAATACCAGTTTGGTATTTAAGGTACTTTATAAATATGTTTTGAATATTTTCTATTCTACTTATATATATGGCATACTGGGGAGTCCATATCTGAGAGGCGTATTCCAAATGGCTTCTGACAAATGTATAATATAATGAAATTAGGGCCTTTGGATTATCAAAGTGTTAACTCATTCGAATTATGAAACCTAACATGCTCAATGCTTTGGAGCTAATTACTACTTAAAATACTTTATTAGTTTTATTCCACTTTTATTTATAATTTTTTATATTTTTTTTAGTATCATTTTAGTAACCAGTCTGACGATGTCGGTCACGACGAAACACAGTCACTAGTAAAAAATTTATAAAAAATTATAAATAAAAGTGGAATAAAACTATAAAGTATTTTTATTATTATTATTAAAATGCAGTTCCACTAAGAAATGTCAGTAGAAAAATTCAATAATTTTATTTGTACGTTGGCGGGCTTATTGCCAAATGGCAATTTCTTCCAACCAACCAATAAAATAAAAGTTTTATTTTTATTATTCAAGTTACAGAACATATTCAATCGAAAAAAAAGAATAAAAATCAAAAGATATATAAAAATAGAAATAAACGTATTTGTTTATAAAATTACCTTAAATCGAAACTATTTATCAGTGGAAAAGGGGAAAAAAAAGGAAAAACGAAAGGAGAGATTAAGGAAGAGAAAGGAGATGTTTCTTCAGACATGATTTAAACAGAGGTAATGAAGTCTTTGATGGTGGATGGGAGATGATTCCACAGTCGAGCCGCATGGACACTACATGAAAGAAAGAGGAATTTTGGATGGGTATTAAGAGAGTGCCTTGAGAATTAGAACGAAGAGATAAACATGTTTTCCATGGAGGTAATAAATAAAAATAGCAAATGCACACCCCAAGAAATCCACGCACACACATGAACGCACATATAAAACATACACAAACATATACATTCCATGCGGCACATATATGTACATAGCATAAACCACTCAAGATGCACGCACATTCAGCAACTATCCCAAATAATCGACCCCATAAAGAAATATCTAAAATAATATCAGTATTTATTTCAATGGTGTTTTTTTTTTGTATTGCAAATATAAACGCTAAGTCAGAAATTGAATCATTCGGTGAGAAAATAGAATACCTATTGAGATTGTCACCACTCGAGTGTAGAGTTAGATATTACATTATGCTCTTAGAAATGAATAAAAATATATTAATAAATTAGCATCCGATATAAATTTATAACTATCCGGATATAGGAATTGTCCTTGAAAGAATGACGACATTTTGTACAGTATAAATATTCAGAAAACATTACCTGAACGAGAAAACTCGTAAAAAGTAAAGTTCGTTTTTTAAACTTTAATTCTTATAAGGCTGTGGTGAAAAATTTCTTCGCGCGCGGTGATATAAGCAAAAGATAGAATATTTCGAAATTAAGACATTTGAAAAAAGAACATGAAGACATATTTTTTAATCTTTTTCATTTTTCTTTTGAATTTTTACACTACAATTGATGTGAAAGTATGTACTTTATCTCTCTCATTTATTAAATCGTATCTTACTAACAATATTTTGAGTTTGTCCAATTTTTTTTAGACAAGTACTGGATTGAACTCCCTGGGGAGCTGTTTATATTAACAAATTACAACAGAGATGAAGAACATTTAAGATGATGACAAAATATTGTTGATAAATTACCTGGTCCATGAAGAAGTATAGAAATATAAAAAAAATATTTTCAGGCGTTGCCTAGTATGTAGGTGAAATGAATCTCACCCGCATAAATAAAGGTTTCAGCTCTTTTACTTCACAAACATCAACAGATGAAAGAATTAAAGGAATATAGATGTTCAAATATAGGCAGAATGGTGAATGTTACACAGTGTGTAAAGTGGCCACTTAAACCAGCCATTGACAAGTCATAAGCCCTGTAGATGCCTAGACTTCCATATTACCTTCTTTTAAATGTTTTTCATCTCTGTTGTAAAATGTTCGTATCTTACTGGTAGGAAACAAAATGTTCGGATAAATAACTATTTATCAATCAGTGCATATGTTACATCGGGTGTACCTCAAGGCGCTCATTTGGTACCCCTGCTTTTTAATTTGTTTATTAATGATGTTGCTAAATCATTATCTCACTCTTGCTTTTAGCTCTTCGCGGACGACAACAAAATTTTCAAAATATTTCAAACTTTACAAGACTGTTTTCTTCTTCAATCAGACATTGACTCTTTTAACCAATGGTGTAAAGTCAATAAATTGGAACTAAATATTAAAAAATGCAAAATAATGTCATTTCATAGAACAAAACAACCGATTTCCTTCGAGTACCTAATAGGAAACTCCAGAATTGATGTAGTTTAGTTCATCAGGGATTTAACAGTTGTTTTGGACTATAAACTGACATACAACGAGCATATACATAATACAGTAAATAAATCACTGAAATTGCTTTGCTTCATGTACAGAATATCCTCTGATTTTACTAATGTCTGTACAATCAAAACTCTTTATTGCTCAACTGTTCGCCCTCTTCTAGAATATGCCTCCTAGAATAGTGGTCTGGTCTCCATTCTATGTCAATCGCATAAATCACATTGAATCAGTCCAACATCGCTTGCTTCGAAAAGAAGCGTGGATGCCTGGACTAGAGAGAGGTAATTATTATTATGCTGATATAGAGTCAATGTTCAATATTTCTAGTATGTATACAAAAACGTAGAACTAATATTGACTCCATATATATGTTCGGCATACTAAATGCTATAATCGATGTTCCATCATTACTGGGACAAGTAAAATTCAATATTCCGACTTGTAGGTTGAGAAACAATGAAATACTGTTCATCGATCAGCATATAACAAACTATGGCCTGAATTCTCCAATGACCCGTTTTTGTCATATTGTTAACTCAAGACACGATCTGGACTTTTTTGGTTTAAGTTTACAACGATTTAAACGAGCACTAAATAAATAGTCCAGGTCTTGTCATGATGTCCCTTATGTTTGTCAATGCTTTTTTTTATTTTTTTAATGTTTTAAACTATTCTTTTATTATAATATTGAAGCCCTATAAATTGTATATATGGACAATGTCCGTTAATAAATAAATAAATAAATCTATAAATAAAATAATACACTGACACTCCGGATCGTGATTAAATAAATAAAAACATACTGTTCCTTTTACATGACTTGTAAAAATACAATTCATTAATTCCCTTGCCACACCTAATGGTGCATAGGGCACTGCATTGACACACCAATATCAGGGATAATTTTTATTACATGAAGGTAATATGATCATTCTTACGCTTCAGATACCAGTCCAAGGACAAATATTCCAGCATATAAAATATAATTTAGCGCTATTTTTTTTTCACATTATAAACAATAATAAAGAATAAAAAAAATATGACCTTACTGGGGTTACCCGTGCCAAGGATAATTACCAATACATTTTTTTTTTCTTTTTCATGTTTAAATATACAAAAAATACTTGATGTACAGAGAGAAATCACAAAATGTTAAGACATAATATCTCCGAGCACGCGCAGCGCAAATATCTACATTTCGCTGAAAACCACACGTAAATCTAAAAATAGTTCAGTGACATCACACGTACAGAAGAATTATATTTATTAAGATTATCAATTACTCCCAAGGCGGTATAATCCAGTTCCAGTCTTCAATAATTTGGATAGACTAAAAATGTTGCTGATCAAATAAATTTCTAGCTATTCTTTTATGGTACATATTGGTAAACAACATATTAGTAATACCCGAAGATCCGGGTGTTCTACGGTGAATTTTATTAAGTTGAACGAGGTTCGCTGTGTCGTGATTTACATTCTTGTTTTTATAACCTCCTAAGCGTGGTTAATCCAGACGGGATTCCAAGAAGGGTCTTATAAAACAGGAATTCAATAAGGTACTTAACAACACAAGTATGATCAATTGAACGTTGTTATGCAGAAAGCAGTCAGCAGTGACGAGCGGTGATTTTTTGTATGGGCAATCTACAAAAAATGATACTAAAATTGTACCTGCATATAAGTACATATTATACTATTCTGTAACAATCAACTCAAACTACAATTATTTTTAACTTATATGTTTATTAACTTGTATAAGCAAATTTAATTTTGATTTACACTTCGACCGGTTTCAAGGTTACTACCTCATTGTCAGGAATTAAACTAACTTATAATTACACGTTATTTATTGCTATTTATATTATAAAACATTGTCTAAAATAGACAGTAATTAGTTAGATTTGTGAGCACCTTGCTTTCATGAACACATAGAGACAATCAGTGGTAATGCATTGAAGATGTAAGGTTTCGTTCTGCGTACTGCCAGGGTTTTTAAAAATACCCGCGTAATGAGAACTCTTTGCAACTTCTGGTGCGAAGTAGACTCGAGAGTGGCTCGATGATTTAAAGGTCACATGAACTGAAGTACTCTCTTATGATTTCTGAGATATCTCTACATGAGAGAGTGCGGGTATTATTCTCGGCTCTACCCGACCGAGTTTCTCCAGGGTATGCTTTGCTACGACAGTTTAGAGACTAGAAGGAATGTGTATTTAACTACACCTTTTTATCGATTGTTGCGCGGTGTGATCGATAATTCTGAGATTATAATGAGCATTGGTTTGTATGTTCCTGATAATTACCTAAAACAGCGTCAGCATAGATTGTTTCATACTCCGATATACAGAATCACCTTGCCTGTTAGAAGGGCTACTGCTATGCTGAACAACATCGCTCTGGATATTGATCTGTTCCATGTATCCAAAGGGGTTTTCCGGAGCAAGATTCTCCTATTACTTTGACATAAGTCTCTTTCGTGTATTTTTTCTTATTTTATAATATGTACATATTGAATGTATATTTGAAATGTATACGTCATATTTAAATAAATGAATTGAATTTAAAATAAATTTTATATTCGAAGCACTAACTTTTTGGTTATTCATTATAATAAAATAAATAAAACAACTTTGTTTTCAACCACTAATTCTTAATTACTATTTTTTTCCCTACAGGTTTTAAAGCAAACAAGCTTTTTCGTCAAGGTTTACGTAACAAATGAATTAATTCCTAATTTATTTTTATCATGTTAACTAAATACTACACTTGGACCCAATAAATCAAGTTTTTTTTCCTAACAAGGGTGGTAATTTGAAATCAATATTTTCAAAGCAAGAAAGGAGAGGACTAAAAGAAATATTGTTTATTTGGTTAAAAATGATTTTTCTTTTATTATGAATTGCTTTTTTAGTTTTTAAGGTTTTTAAGTTCTCTAATTTTAATATTTTATTTTCAACATGAAGTAGGATTAAAAGTGTTTCACGTTGAAAATAAAATATCAAAATAGGATTAAAAGTATTTTAATATTTTATTTTCAACATTAAGTACTTTGAATCCTACTTCATGTTTATTTATTATGTTGAAAATAAAATATTAAAATTAGACAACATAAAAATATTAAAAATTTAAATTTATAAATCATTAATAACCAAATAAACCATATTTATTTTAGTCCTCTCCTGTCTAGCTTTGAAAATATTGATATCAAATTACCACCCTTGTAAGGAAAAAGAGACTTGATTTATTGGGTCCACGCGTAGTATTTAGTTAATATGATAAAAATAAAATCGGAATTAATTCATTAGTTACGTAAACCTTGACGAAGAAGCTTGTTTGCTTTGAAACCGGTCGGGAAAAAAATATTAATAAAGAATTAGTGGTTAAAAACAAAGCTGTTTTATTTATTTTATTGAATTGAATTGAATTTACAGCAATATCCATACAGCTGAAAAAATACATAAAATTGAAATAAATGCATCTGTTATATAATTTGTATAGGAATTTCCAGTTCGGTAGTAGTTTTGCATTTTGTTTCCGCCTTGTCTTCTGGCACCCCGCTGTTACTTAGCAAATATGTACCGATTTGCGTTTCGGAGTATTACGTAACCCCATTTCTCGACCTTTTAACCTCAGATACCCATAATATAAGCCACATTAGCGAAGAACAGTGACTGGCCAGTTGATGTCTCGACCGGACAGCCAGATGCAATGAGGAAACGCTGCCAGATATTAATTTTATAAATGGTTTATTAAAGAAAATAAGAGACAAGTGATGCTTTAATCCACCAATTTACAGAACAGAATATCCATGCTACGTAGGCCAAACGGGTAGAATTCAAAACACGCATAAAAGAGCATATTATACAATTATGATCTCTATCACCCTGCTATAATGTTCATGTTTATAATATAGAAAACATTCAACATCAATTTCTACTATATATAAACTACAAACTAAACATTCCAATACAAAATGTGAATTATGACTATTTATTAACACTGCTTAACCTAACAACACTTTCTGAAAGAAGAACTATTAATGATCTCATTGTACGGTATAAAATTGTAAACTCTCTTTTTGACGCACCAAAAATACTTAAATTGATTAATTTTAGAGTACCTGCTGTCAACACTAGGAGTACTTTATTTTTTCATTGCTCCAGTACTTCTTCCAACCAACAAAACAATTCATTGATACCGAGACTGCATAGGTTAGGTAACACTTATGGAACGGCTGCAGACATTCTGTCCAATTCTTTACCATCTTATAAGTCCACAATATCAAGTTTATTTGTAGCTGCTCGTCAAACTATTATTGACAATTCAATTTCATAAATTAAAAAAAATAGTTACTTGTTTATTTTTATTACCTTATACTTGTTTTTTATTTTTTACTATTACACCAATTTGCATTGTAGTATTGGCAAATATGCATTTCATAGATACATATTTTTATTTCTTATTTTTTCGTGATAATATATGCTTGCTTGTTTATTAATTTAACTTAAAAATGTCTTTCTTGCTTACCGTAACACTTTATTTATTGTTTGCTTTACAGAATTTATTTCATAAGCTTATAACTTTGCATTTTTTGTTTATATGCTTACTGTTTTTTCTTGCATACCTTTGTTATTATTGTTTTTACTTAGTTAAACTTTTTATCATATCCCTTTTAACTAATTTCACTTTTTTTTCTGTATATTCTGTTTATTATTTAGTATGTTAGCCTGTATTTCATTTTTATTTTTTGTAAATGCCTTTTGGGCGTTAATGAACAAAATAAATAAATAAATAATAAAGATAACTCAAATTCTGCCAATTATTTTACCGAACACAAACATTTGTTCGATTTAAAAAACAATGTTTAAATAAATCATATTGCACATAATACAAGTTTTTAAGATTTACGAATTTAAAATCAAACATTCCAATTGCAGAGCTTAATTATAAATGTTTAATGAAGCAGTTAAAATTAATATGTATTAGTGATAGAAGGGAAAATTTCAGATTTAGTGCTGCTTTTCAAGTTATTCAATAATGTTCTTGACAGCCCCGAACTTTTAAATTGTGTGAATTTTTATGTGAGACAGCGTGGGACGAGACAAAATACTTCTTCTGCTGTTGATTTGCATAGTTCAAATAATGCCAAATACTCACCTATTCCACGGCTCCACATGTTAGTAAACAAACACGCAAACATAGATTGATTAAATTTATCTTTATACCAATTAAAATCATTACTTTTAAATCTCTTCTTTTCTATATTATAAAAATGTACTAAGTGTTATACTTGTTTTACTGTTTATGCTATGATACATCGCCTCTGTTACTTCAATACTTTGTATATTCGAGCCCTTTATTTATTGTTAATTTGCTGCATACATACCTTTGTTATAATTTCTCATTTAATTTTTATTTATTATTTCCTTATTTTCTGCTGATTTTACTTCATGTACGCATATTTTTTTATACTGTGTTCGGGTGTTTTGTTTCATTATAATTGTTTTTCAATCTCATTTTATACTTGGTCAAAGGCGTACGCCGTCGAAATAAATAAATAAAGGCCTTAAACTTGACGAACAGGAAATTCTTGAGAAAAAATGATTAAAAAATAAACCCGACGTAGAATTACTCAATAAACAGCTAGCACACGTGTATTCCCCATTACTATACCCATTGTAATATTTTTTCTAACGACTTTTTACCCTTTGTTTTTCAGAAATTATACTAACGAAGGCTGGGACAATTAAAAATAATATATATACAATACTTTAACTCATTAGAAATATATTTCATTAGTTAGTCTGAAACATTTTGTAAATAATCCTTAAACAAAAATTTTATTTAATTTACTCTCATATAATTTTGAGTTCTCTATCCTTACCTCTGTTTTGTATAAATACATTGAATTTCTTAATATGGATACAAGTCTCGAAGATGTCGCGAAAGCGATGAAACTGGTCACTGGATATTCCAAATTTGTGGAATAAAGTATTACTCAAGCCGTTTCACGGTAGGGGTAGACATAGAGGATAGAACGCCATGTCACTTTGTATTCGCATATAGACCACGCTTCTCTACATTCATATATCTCCGCATGCACGTACGCCGATTATTCGTACTCTTGACTTGTCAATTTTTAAGTATTTGATGGACTTGATGGTGCTATGTCTTTCTCGGTCTTCCTCATTTTCTGCATGCATAAATATTAGCATCGTAGATCCTTTTAGCCGTTCTTTCTCTGTCCATTCGCTCTACATGTCTAAACCTACGCAGCACCCCTTTCTTGATTATGTCGATAATGCGAGCCTCAGCCTTACACAGTTCACGGATCTCGACATTTGTGCACCATCAGATATCATTTAACCACACATTCGCCCGAGGGATCGCATTTCGACAACATTTCACCTACTTTCATCATTTTTTTCCAATTCCATGCCTCGCTCCGATACATTAGAGTTGGCACTAGAACTTCATTGTGAATAGCTAGTTTTGCCTTCTAAGATAAACCTTTATTTGCCAAAGTAGATTTCAGTGCACCGTTCACCCTGTTCCCGGCACTCACCCTCCTTTCCATCCCTCTTAAACATACTTCCCAGATACACAAATTCTTCTACCTGATTCAGAATATCTCCGTTCACGCTGATCTCACATTAAGTTATATATTGATCCCTTTCTAAAACCATCACTTTTGATTTATCAACATTCATAATCAAATTACTTTTCTTGCATACATCGGAGATTTTTGTTACCAAGAATTGCGAGTCTTCTTTGCTGCTAGCAAGAAGCGCGGCATCATCAGCATAGAGAATAATACTTTTAGATTATAATCATAAATCATAAAAATCAGCACGTTTTAATATAGGCAACGCCTTATTTTGGCAGAAACTATAATTAAAATTATTTCAATAGACAATTAGTAGGATGATATAGTTCATAAAAAATATTCACGAGTGAGATTTTTTCCTGTTTCGTTGTGCCGTTAGTATCCTGGGTCAAGGCTCCGGATGTTTGGAGTTTACTTCTCAAATCCGTGTTAGCAATTTATATTTATTTGTGATTTTAATTTAATTAAAAAAAAAAAAAAAAAATTGTTTATTTTTCCATACACATATTATTTACAAAAAAATATAAAACAAAAATACATCTTAAAATTAAGCTATACAACTCAGTTTCAAGACTTCAATCCCCAAACTAAAATATTTAAGTGCTGCTTTTCAATAATGAATTTCCATTCTAAATCATGGTGTTTTTTTATATTTTTATTCTATGTGTATTTACTGAAATATAAAATAAAACTTTTGAAAACTAAAAAACAGAGAAAAATACAGATGGTCCCTTCTGCCATCTGACTACCGAAAGGTTTCTGCACTTTAACTTCACAAACATCAACAGATGAAGGATTTGAAGGAGAATGGATGTTCAAATGTGGGCGGAATGGTGAATATTACACAGTGTGTAAAGTGGCCTCTTAAGCCAGCTAATGACAGGTCATAAGCCCTATAGATGCCTAAAATTCTATATAACCTTCTCTAAAACGTTTTTCATCTCTGTTGTAATATGTCAACTCTTTTTAAACACACTATACGTGCTTCCTAACCAAGGTATAACTCATTAACTCTTGTGTGGCTGTGATATCACACAAGTCTACACACCAAACAAGACTCGATATATCTCTCCTATCATGAAGTTGTATTTTCGTAATTTTTAAATGGACATTTTTACACCGGATTTGGAAAGTACAATTTGTATAACTGTGCTAAATTTTAATACAAAAAATATTTATCCTTGTTACGCTAAGAATGAACGTGACGTCAATACAGCAATAAATATGTATGAGAAATAGCAAGAAGACAGAATCAATAACAAGAAAGACAGATACGGTGTTTTGTGGCCGGTGTTTGTGTGAAACAGATTCAGTCGGTTATTGACAGTGATGGATGCATGTAAGATGACCGGCGTATTAATGATTTATGATTTTTTAATTATTTTCCTAAAATACGGCTAAATGAAATTGTGAGATAATTAATGAACCTTTATAGTTTTATACATTTAGATAATTGTTGTGGAAAACATATCAATCATATTATAATAGTCGTCATATTAATGTTGTAATTTTACAATAGGTAGAATCAATAATATTATAATACACTCAATAAAATTATTTTTATTTTTATTTAAGTACCTTGATTTATATAACTGAGTTAGGACATTTAATCTACCTAATCTTCATATTCGTTTGAAAATTGTCACAAAATATCAGTTTTTAAAAATGTAAAAATAAAATAAATTGTTTAGTAGACTCAATCAGTGTTTGATTTATAAATTCATTTTTTATTATTATCTGTATATTTTTTTATTTAAATTTATGTTTGTATTTTTTCATTTTTTTATCTTTTATTTTATTTCATTATTTTTTCAAATTACCAACAGCTACATTTATCTTATATATAAAACAAAATAAATTACAAATAAGTCAATTACAGGTTTTCACAAGTAGCATCACAGTAAGTTAAAAAATATTCTCGAACATAAAAAAATATTCACCCTGCCTCCACCTACCATGAAATCACTTCTCTGCAATACCGCAGAGTGTGCGCGGATCAACTACTGCTTCACAAAATTTTGCCAGGAATAGTTGACTGTACAGAACTACTTAGTTTAATAACAATAAATGAGCCAGCCAGGATTTGTAGACGGTACCACTAGTTTCATGTACCAATAAGAAAAACATCGTATGTTAAAAATGCTTTTTTTCGAAGGACTTTTTCAGTGTACAATACAAAATTTAAAAATAAAGATTACACAAACATCACTCATTCAATAATCATTTTAGTGTCAGATTTAAAATTGACACTAAAATGCATTATGTAACTTAATAGACATTGTAATAATAAATATGTACATCTCCCTTCCCCTCCTTATCCTCTCTTCAAGCATTTTTGTCCTAATCCCGGCCAATTTACAATAACTTACTGTTCTTAAAAAAATATTAAAAAATTCTTCGATTATTGAAAAATATTTACGAGTACATGAAAATAACATTTTTATATTTATAAACTTATATGTATTTATTTTATACGTAATATATCTTTACTAACTTTGTTTAAATCTGTTATTAGTTCTGAGTTTATTCACTATATCTGTTTGTTTTCTATATATGTGTATGTAGAACTGTTGATTTCCCAAATAAAATAAAATTAAATAAAATGAACAGTAATAATCAAAAAGAAAAGAAAAAACACTATCAATTATTTCGAAAGCATACGCTGCACATCATTATAATTATTCGCAAATAAATCTATGGTTAATGATTTTTTTATTACATTA
This sequence comes from Micrasema longulum, assembly GCF_059751315.1. NCBI lineage: Eukaryota > Metazoa > Arthropoda > Insecta > Trichoptera > Brachycentridae > Micrasema > Micrasema longulum. The sequence goes on from NW_028280429.1 coordinate 16,897, forward strand.
AAAGTATTGAAAGTTCGCCATAAATATTAATTTTGCCTATAATTAAATGAAACAAGAGGAATATGAAAAAGAAGGTTATTCTTAATGGTATATTTTCTAATTTATATTCATGCTTGAATTTTTATTGTTATCGGTATGTTTTCTAATTTAAATTAATGTTTAATTTTTTAATTTATTTATTTATTATACGGCACAAGTGACTTTTACACTATAAAATATACAAAGTAATGAGTTAGTTAGATGTACAAAATTTTAAAAACAATATTAAAACATGGGTATAAAAATAAAAATAAAAATAACTAAAAATATATGTTAAAATATATCAAAAATATAAAATGCATAAACACCATATCATAAGCATAAGTAGCTTTTGCAAATAATTCGTTAATCGTTACTATAAAACACCATAAAATATTTATAAAGGGATGATTTGAATTCACGGAGACTCTAGTTAAAAATGTCGATATGAGAGGTACATTCGTTTCCTAGTCTGTGTATACGCGGTATTGGTGACAAAGATAATTGGTTTGAGAAGGGTGACAATAATATATACTATTTTGTCTAGTTCTACGTATTGACATAATTATCGCGATTTTTTAAGCATCGTTTAACTCTTAAAAGACTGAGGTTAATAATTCCTTTGCGCACGGTGATGTAACATCGTGTTACCACAAGCAAAAGACGGAATATTCTAAAGCTCGGACATTAAAAAAAAAAAACATGAAGACACACAGTTTTATAACTATTTTTCCATATTTTATAAAAATAATCATATAATTTAGCCCTATCATGGCAAAAAAAATTAAAAATCATCAATTCGGCGCTCATATTTCACTCGTGCGTCCCGCATCACTGTAAAAAACGGACTAAATTTAACATATTGCAACAGAGATGAAGAACATTTAAGAGAAGGCTATATGGAAGTCTAAACGTCTACAGGGCTTAAAACGTGTTAAGTGGCCACTTCACACACTGTGTAACATTTACCATTCTGCCCATATTTGAACATCTATATTCCTTCGATTCTTTCATCTGTTGATGTTTGTTAAGTTAAAGAGCTGAAACCTTTATTTATGCGGGTGAGATTCATCTAATTGAATTATTTCACCTATACAGGTGAAATAATTCAATATTGGTGAAATAATTCATTTAGATGAATCTTACCCGCATAAATAAAGGTTTCAGTTCTTTAAATTCATAAACATCAACAGAAGAAAGAATTGAAGGAATATAGATGTCAGGCAGAATGGCGAATGTTACACAGTGTCTAAAGTGACCACTTAAACCAGCCATTGACAGGTCATAAACCCTGTAGATGCCTAGACTTCTATATTACCTTCTCTTAAATGTTCTTCATCTCTGTTGTAATATTTTAATATAAAAAGCTCTCTGGGGAGTCGAATCCAGTCCTTGTCAACAAAAATTTGGACAAACTCAAAATATTGTTGAGATGGATATGTTTTCATCGTCACTACGGCAGCATCATCTGCATGGCATGTGATGTTAATGACCTTATTTCCCTTTGTAGATTCACTCCTTTTTTTTATTCTTAAAAGCGTGTTTTTAAATATATATTCAGCTTGTGTAAGAAAAGGTTTTAGGCGTATATATTGCTGTGCTATATTTAGTTATAAAGGTGCTAAACTCACTTCGTTTCTTCGTTATTCTCCATATGTGTTATTTTCTAAATGTTAATATTATTTATGTCCCGAATTGAGTTGTTGAAACTCCTGGGAATGTACTTCAACGTATTACACTTGTAAAATACTTTGTGTTTTATGATTTATAAATAAAAAAAATAAAAAAACTGTGAAATAATAAAAAATAAAATAAATATCGCGGCATTTGGTTTTCACTGAATAAATATCCGATCTCTCAGCAACTTTCATACTTTTGGATGCGGTGCCTGCTATTCCTAGAAACGAAGTAACAAACGATGTTTTAATTCAATCTTCAATAACACATGGTATAATTTTGTGGGGAGGAGTCCTGGACGCGCATAGTCGCTCAATAGAAATTGCACAGAAAAATATAATTAAGAAAATGTACAAAAAACATAGACTATTTCCTAGTAATGAAATATACGTAGAGAGTAGACTCCTAAGTTTTTAAAAAAGAAATTTATTTCTGCGACTGATATATGTTCACTTAGTAGGAAATTATTTAGTAATAATTTAAATCGTATTATCAATAGATCCGATAGTGTTATGTCAGTTCCAGGATGCAGAACTAAGTTCGCACAGAGGCACTCCTCACATGTTGGTCCAAGATCCTTCAATCTTATAACAAAGGAATTACAAAACATTAAATCACTGGGACAGTTTAAAGTAGGTTTGAGGTCTTGGATTAGCATGGAAGGAACAAATAGACACGTTTTTTAAAAAATAACTAAAATATAAAAAAAATGCGTACTGCAAATAAATCCTGTTTTCGTAATATCAGCAAATGTTAATTTGGTTATTCTTTTCTTTTTTTTCTTTTAATGGTCATGTCATACCATATTTATATGCTTTAAACTTATTTATAATTAGAAAATTAATGGCTCACGCTCAGACGCTGAAGTCTTTGTGGGCATTTTTTCCAATTTATGCTAAAGCTTAATTTGAAGATGTATTTTTCTAAAATGTATTTTTGTAATTAAATTTATGTACATATATGTATGGAAAAAAAGAAAATAAAAAAAGTGGTTACCAAAAAATATCTGTTTTTTTAAAACCTTAATAAAGAAACCTATTAACCGTCTTATCGATCGATGTAAAATGATTAAGATTGTTAAGAACGCTCCTGCCTAAGTTCTTAAAAAAAAATAATATATATATATATATAAATGCAAGTACTCATTATTCACAGAGATCTGTCACAATAAATAAGGAATAGCCCACGCTCAAACGCTGAAGTCTTTGTAGGCATTTTTCCAGTTAATTTTATAGCTTAATTTGAGAATGTTTTTATAAAGTGTATTTTTTAATTAAAATTCTTTGTAAATATATGTATGGAAAAATAAACAAATAAAAATATAAAAAAAGTGAAATCTGAAAGAACAGCTTGCCCACCACATACCGCATACCGCATCTGAGGACATAAAGCTAGGGTTTCCTAGGACAGCGGTGCCCGTATTTTAACGGCCGTAGTGAACGGTGGTGCGGTGGACAGCCGTCGTAACGGTGACTAGAGAATGATTTCTTATGAAAAGGGTGTTAAATGGTGTTGATAACGCCGTTTTCCCAGGAAACCAGTCTCTAGTCACCATTACGACGGCTGTCAACCGCATCACCGTTCAGTACGGCCGTTAAGATACGGGCACCGCTGTCCTAGGAAACCCTAGCTTTAGTCTCCTTGGCGGTGCCCACATACACGGAAAATTCGCTCATTGTCAAACGAGAAAAGCTGCCCGAAGGAGCTCTCTGAAATCTGGTAGCCTTTACATATTTGTGCTGAAAGAAGGTAATCCAGAAGCACATAGTATGTACTTCTGAAAATCTGAACATCTGTAAGAACAGGGCGATCGATCTATCGATCCTTGATATTCGATTATATCGATCCCCGATATTCGATTATCTACCAGTATCTCGCTGCGTAATGATGCTCCGATGATGCTATTGAATGAGCCATCGATGTTTTGTACGTAACCTTTCGCGGTCTGGCGAGGGCGGAGGATCGGAGGCGGCAGGAGACCTTGCAAGAGAGAGAGTTGCACAATTTTACCGGCGGGTGACAGTAGCTGGCGCCTGTGGAGACCAGCACTCGAAATCCATCTTATATTTATGTGAGAAGAACGGCTTTGGCACAAGTCCGCTAAGAGCCGGTTTTATTAACAATATTTCCAACTTCCTTAAGTGCTACGACCGTTGAGGTCTCAGTCAGCAAAAAATTAAATGTAACGTAATACGAATACCGATTAAAACGCGTGAAATTGCTTTGGATAAATTACTTGTATTTTCAAACGAACAAACAAACCATCACGCCGTTTACCCATAGTAGTAGACAGAGAGGATAAAACGCCATGTCACTCTGTATTTGCATACAGACCTCGCTTCCTTTTATATTCATACATCTTCTCATGCACGCACGCCGAATATTCCTACTTTTGACATGTCCATCTTCAAGTATTTGATGGACTTGATCGTGACATGTCTTTCTCGGTCTTCCTCGTTTTTGTTATATTTTTTATTTGAAAAATTATTTATAAACCCTTACGGATTATTACATTCATTTTACATAAAATAATATATACATTTTTCATTCATACTCGGTTGTTCAAAATAATATTTTTTACATCTTTTAAAAAGTTTGTCTGTCTGGTAGTTTATTGTATAATTTCAGTCCCTGGTTCATAAGTCTTGATTGTCCTTGTCTTGTTTTAGAAAATTGTAAATGGTATTTGTCTGATATTCTCGTATTATGTCCACGTTGACTACAATTTTAACAACAAGTTTTAGTTCTTCGTCTACAATTACATCAGTGGCTAATTTATGGATTAATTTTAATGATTCTAGTTGAAAGGGTTCAGTTATATTTAATTGCTTAGTTTGTTTAAAAAGTTCTCTAGTTGCAGTTAGATAAGGAAGGTCATATACTAACTTTAATTTTTTATTTTGTTGTCTTTGTAGTCTGTTTATGTCATTTTGATATCCTGCTCCCTATAATAGTTGCGTATAACATATTTTAGTTTTTACATAGGCTTCATACATTAGAAATTTTTCCGTTTTTGGAACAAAGTTTTTGATTTTCAAAAAAAGACTCGAAAACGTCGCCACTTTGCTAATTGAATTGTTGATATGAATTGTCCATGTTTCTGCATCCATCAACATTTGCATCGTAGATCCTTTTCGCTGTCCATTCGCTCTACATGTCAAATTCAACACAGCACCCCTTTCTTGATTCTGTCAATAATGCATGCCTCAGCCTTACACACTTCACGGATCTCGACATTTGTGCACCTATCATACATCGTTTTACCACACATTCGCCTGAGAATCGCATTTCGACAGCATTCAACCTACTTTCATCATCATTTTTCCAATTCCACACTTCGCTCCCATACATTAGAGTTGGCACTAGAACTCCGTTGTGAACTGCTAGTTTAGCCTCCTGCGATAAACATTTATTTGCAAACGTAGATTTTAGTGCACCGCTGTAGCTCAATCCCAAATGACTGTCGACGTGCTTAAAAACATGCTCAGCATTTGAGCGATCACAATGAACAATAATAAACATTAACAAATTACAACAGGGATGGAGAATACCTTAAATAAGTGAATATAGGAATATTTTTTACATAAACCATAGTTTATATAAATCAACTCTATTTAATCATTTCAAAGATGGTAAACGGTAATTTACATTATTTAGATTATAGTGCTTTCTATGTTTACTTTTGTATGGGTACTATTCAGGGGCGAATCGTCAAAGTAAGCGATTATGCACAGCTTACCATTTTATGTGACTTTAAATAATAATAAATTATAGTAGCCATGTTTATGGGGAAAAAAAAGTAATTGTCATTTATTATAAATCACCGTTTATATCTTTCTACAAAAAAATATCTATGAAGCGCGCCCAGCCCATTCTTACTGAACGATGAAACTAGCCGATTACCTCAGCTTATTCTTCCATACAAAAAAGTACACTGTATTTTTCGTCTTTAACCCAAGTCGGCTTTTTTAGTACTAAAACAAACTTGCAGATTACAAATATTTTTAGAAGATTCTCTATTTGGAAACTAGTATTTCGAACATTTTTTCTGAAGGACTATTTTTCTTTGATGGGATACCGTTGACATATTATGTATCACATAGGACAGGTGGCGTTCGCAGTGGCCGCTTCGGGCATTATTCATTTTAAAAGAAATCGGCCAGTGCTCAAGTCTTGACAGTACTGTCAATGACAGATCATAATGGAAATATCTGCGGAATGTCATTGTGGTATTTGTTAATAAACTTTTGTGCAAGTATTGTATTGAAATAGTGTAGAATAAAACTACGTTTATCGCGTGGTTAATAATAATTGTTGGGTGAGTTTTTTACAGAATTACAAAAAAATAACAAAATGATGAATGTTACACAGTGTGTAAAGTGGCCACTTAAACCAGCCAATGACAGGTCATTAGCCCTGTAAATGCCTAGACTTCCATATTCCCTTATTTTAGGTATTCTCCATCCCTGTCGTAATTTGTTAATCTTGACTCCCGAGGGGGTGAAATCCAGTCTTTTGTCCACGAACATTTGGACAAACTCAAATATTGTAAGTGATATTACTTAATGATATGCGCGTTATTAAAATTATCACACGTGACACCCAAAACCGTATGATTAATGTCTTTATTGTTTATTACATAAATAAAAGACTGGTTATTTTGGCCCACCCGTTCCTGTGATGTAATCGGCGTTGCCAATTGCACTTAATTAATAAATATCTCAAAAACTGCTATGAATATTACCTCGCCTTTTTTGTAATCTTCAAGTTAACCTTAAACAAACAAACGAAAACAAACAAACCATCACGCGGTTTCTCCGTAAGGGTAGGCAGAGAGGATAGAACGCCACAACAGATCTCGCTTCCTCTACAATTATACATCTTCTCATGCACGCGCGCCGATTATTCCGACTTTTGACATGTCCATCTTTAAGTATGTGTTGGATTTGGTCATGCTATGTCTCTCTCTGTATTCTTCTATTTCTGCATCTATCAACATTCGCATTGTAAATATTCTTAGCCGTTCTTTCGCTGTCCATTCGTTCTACATGTCCAAACCAACGCAGAGCTTCGTTTGATTTTGTCGATAAAGCTTGTCTCAGCCTTACACAATGTACGGATCTCAACATTTGTGCATCTATCGTACATTGTTTTACCAAACATTCGCCTGAGAGATCGCACTTCGACAGCATTCAGCCTACTTTTTTCCAAGTCCATACTTCGCTCCCATACATCAGGGACGGGACCAGGACTCCGTTGTGAACTGCCAATTTCGCCGCTGGTGACAAACATTTATTTGCTAAGGTCAATTTAAGTGCACCGTTTACTCTGTTCCCGGCACTCACCCTCCTTTCAATATCTTTCTGAGTCATTCCATCCCTAGTGAACATACTTCCCAGATACGCAAATTCCTCTACTTGTTTTGGTATAACTCCATTCACAGTGATTTCTCATTTAGTCATACTTTCATTTCTTTCAAAAACCATCACATTCGATTTATCGACATTCATCAGCAAATCGCTTCCCTTGAATACATCGTAGACCTTTGTTACCAAGAATTGCAGTTTCTTGTTTATTACCCTAACACATAAGAAAAAAAAATATCGCATGTTAATGTATATTATAATTATTCTATTGGCAATTCTGAACTTGTATCCGTTTCCGAAATACGTGATTTAGGTGTTATTTTCGATACCAAATTATCATTTATTGGTCACATTAATGGCATTAGTAATAGTTGGGTTTCATTATCAGAACCACTAAAGATTTCAAAAATATTGGTGCACTTAAAATAATGTACACGTCACTTGAAAGAAGCATTTTGGAGTACAACTCTACAATCTGGGCTCCTCATTATTCTAGGCACCAGTGTTGTATTGAAAAGGTCCAAAATAAGTTTCTACGATTTATAAGTGTTGGTATTGAATTTTTAAATTATAATTTGTTGCTGTTTATTTTGAAATTATTAAGACTGAGCAATAGGAGAGTTATAACTGATTTATTAAATTTATATAAAAAAATCCATTCAATGTTTGACACCCCTGCACTTTTATCACTAATTAATTTTAATGTACCGAAAATGACAACTCGGCAAACCTACCAATACTGTGGCAACAATACTTCGACATCATATGGTAAAAATGCAGTCATCAATAGACTTCACTCTCTAGGCAATAAGTACCAGGACATTGGTGACTCATTTCACATGAAATTTAGTACATATAGAACGGCTCTTCTTTTTTATTTCATTGGTAATAGTTCTGGGTAACTATTTGTTACTATTGTTAAAAAATTGTTTTAAACTTCTTTATTAGTGTTTTTTTTCTTTTTCGTTTCTTTTCTTGAATTAATTTATAAGTAAAAAATATTTCTCTGTATCATTTTTTTTACATCATTATATATTTTTATACATAAACATATACTATTTACCTAAATATTAGTTTTAAATAATAATACATACATATATTAACAAATTACAACAGGGATGGAGAATACCTTAAATAAGGTAATATGGATGTTAAGGCATTTACAGGGCTTATGACCTGTCATTGGCTGGTTTAAGTGGCCACTTTACACACTGTGTAACATTCACCATTTTGCCTATGTTTGAACATCCATATTTCTTCAATCGTTCCATTTGTTGATTTTACTGAAGTTAAAGAGCTGAAACCTTTATTGTTGTGAAGAGATTCATCTGACTGAATTATTTCCCATACTAGGCAACGCCCGAAAACAATTTTTCAATTTTTACACTTCTTCTTGGACCAGTTGGTTTCATTCCAATATTTGAGTTTGTCCAAATGTTCGTAGACAAAAAACTTGATTTCACCCCCTCGGGAGTCATTAAGATTAACAAATTACAACAGGGATGGAGAATACCTTAAATAAGGGAATATAGATGTCATATATATATATATATATTTTTTTATGTTATTCAAAATTGTTTTCTTAGTTTTTTTTAAACTGTTTTAAAGTATTTCAAATACCAAATTATCTTTTTTTTATCGATAATTCTATAACTGGTAATATTTTATTCTTTTATATAGTTTATATTTCTTAGACTTTCTAAATTAATAATATTGTTTTAAATGCTCTGTATTACTTATAATTATGCTTACATGTATATATATTTAATTGTATTTGTAACTAATATGTAAAAGGCACTAAGTGCCGTTTATTTCAGTAAAATAAAATAAAATTAAAATAAAATAAAATATTACACTAGCGGACCCGACAGACGTTGTCCTGTCCGAAAGTTGGCTTGCCTGCTATTAGTTTGGAAAAATTCTTTTCATTGATAACTTAGTACCTAAGTACTTTTTTGTGATTGAATTCCAAAACTTAAAATTGTTAATATTAAAATATTGAATATAAGCAGGTACCTAGGTACCTACTTGTTAATGGTTAAATTCCAAAACATAAAATAAATATTTTTTCAAATATGGCATTCTTTTTGCAAACGTCAAACCCCGGTCTTCTCTTTAACAGAAAGCTGTACTTATGTAGGAAAACGATTTTTAAAAATGATTTAAATTAAATATTATTTAAGTATTACTAAAAATCCAGTTAAAATAAATAAATGTGTAGAAATTACAAGGAATTTTTGTAAATAATCTGATTGAAATCCACAAAAAACAAATGCTGTTTGTAAACATTCAAAAACAAACTTTTTTCATGCGAAAAAAAACATCTTTCCACTACTACTACTACTACTACTACTATCACGCCATTTCCCCGTAGAGGTAGGCAGAGAGAATAGGCCGCTTCACACGTCTATTTTGGCATACATTCTTAGCTTCTTCCACATTCATACATCTTGTCATACATGCCCTTCGGTTCTGTCTGCTTTTGACAAGACCAGACTTAAGATTTTGGTTTATCTGATCATGCCACGTCTTCCTTGGTCGTCCTCGTCTCACGTTGCCGTTCATTTTCGCCGTATATTCATGTTTTACCATTCTTTTGTCGTCCATTCGTTCTACGTGACCATCTTTCCATTTTTTTGTAAATGCATTCTCTTCGAATGTTACCCTGGTAGATCACTGAATAAAACATTTATGCTTCTTATTTCTTTTTTAAAATATTAAATTGAAGATTTTAATATCTACGAACACTAGGTTTAGGAAAAATTCACACGTACAGAGGAAATATAAATATAAAGAATTTGAAAGAGTACTGAATATTATTCAACAGTATATATTGAGAACGGTAGTGGTTACACACATCAATAGAGACATTTACCCGAGCGTCAACCACAACCATAATACAAGATACTCTAATAGGGATCTGCTACTAAGTGAAGGGGTCAACACTGTTCTGGCATCGAGACAACACTATTACGTAGGCAAAAAGGTCCATTACCTTTTGCCAGAATCGTGGAAAGACGGGAGTGTCGTCAAGTTACGAAAGGTGTTGACCTCGCTCTTTCATGACATTGGTCGTAGAGAGTCAGAAAAGTTGATGCATGCCACGGATTGGAGAATCTTACTGGATGTCAAAAATAAAATATAAAAAATTAATTTAAAAAAAAATTATTTATAGATGACAACCATGAAGTTTCGCATAAATAAATTGTCTATGTTTTTATTAATGTATGTATGTGTATGCGCATGGGTGTATGTACGTGTGTGTGTATGTACATGTGTATATATGTGTATATATATATATATATATACATATGTGTGTATATCTGTATGTATATGAATCAAAATGTGTATCCGAATAATTTTATATTTTGTTTGTCTGTGCTCTATATTAATTTGTTAACTATTATAACATATTAAAATGTAATTGCGTAGCTTGAAACGGGGTATGTACCCTTGTTAGCTGGGCAAAGTGAACATGGAATTGTATTTTGATAAAGAGTGTGAATAAATAAATAAATAAATAAAGAATCGATACGTTGAACAAAGAAAAAAAAAAAAAAAAGATAATTTAAAATAAAGTATTTTTTTCATCAGCATCTCCGAAAAGACAAAATATCGAGTACGCAGAGACAAATATATTTAAAAGATTAATTTAAGAGAACGAAATGTAATCTCTTTGGATCACTTAGCAAGATAGATTCAATTATAATAAAATGAAAAGAGACAGTGATTATCTGGCGATCATTTCCTAACCTCAGCTTACAGTGACTCGAGGGAGCTTTTTAGATAATATGTTAAAGGTTAACAAATTACAACAGGGATGGATAAGTCTAGGCAATTACAGAGCTTGTGACTTATCATTGGCTGGTTTAAGAGGCCACTTTACACACTGTGTAACATTCATCATTTTGCCTATGTTTGAACGTCCACTTCTCTCATCTTCTCTGTTGAAATAAATTCAAATACGAACAACTCCCTAGGGAGAAAATCCAGCCAATCCGCAAGCATTTGGAGATACTCAAACATTGTTGAATTACTACCTGGCAAAAGAAGAAGTATAAAAATTGGAAAATTGTTTTCAGCGTTGCCTAGTAGGTGATTTGTTTCAGCGGGATAAATCTCACCCACGTGATAAAGGTTTCAGCTCTTTTTCTTTACAAAAGTCAACAGAAGGAAGAATTGAGGAAATGTGGATGTTCAAACATGAGCAAAGTGGTGAATATTACACAGTGTGTAAAGTGGCCACTGAAACCAGCCAATGACAGGTCATTAGCCCTGTAAATGCCTAGACTACCATATTCCCTTCTCAAAAACGTTTTACCTCTCTAAAATAAATTTAAATATAAACAACTTCCTAGGGGAAAAATCCAGCCAGTCTGCAAGCATTTGGACATACTCAAACCCTAAAAAAATCTTAAGAAACTCTCGATTTCTCGCACATTTTAGTGGAGCACATTGTCAGATGGCTTTAAATAGGAATACCAGCTTAATAATAACGATTAATTATGGCCAGTATTCTGGAATATAATTGCACGTGATAAATTTTAGTACTCCGTTTTCAATACTAAAATTACTAAACAACTTTTTAAAGTTTAAATAAGAGAGTGCCAATTACCGGGGGGTGCCGATAATACCCTGGTTTACCCTATTACATAATTAAATAATTAATCACTTTTAAAAAAAAAAAATCAACTTGCTTATTGTGGAGTTACATCATTTTATGTCAGTCTACACGCCATGAGGAAACAAGACTCAATATAGATAATTGTTTAAGTAAGGCCATGGGATTAAATGGGGTCATGCACCATGAAAGTCTTCCTAGAAAAAGAAACACCATTAAAAACTCGTTTTGCCACTGACGAATTGTGGAAAACCAGCAAGAAGGCATTGACAAAAGTAGGTAACCATATTGTTTTTGATTGATTGGTTGATTAAGCAAGTAAAATGACTCATTTAACATCGACAAACCCGCGCCGTTAGTGTCAATTTTTGAAAAAAAATATTAGCGTTTTTACATTGAGATATAAAATATTATATAGAAATGACACTCCGTACGTATCTAACGTATTGTTGAAGATAAATTCTCTCTAGCGATTATCAAGATTTACTACCGACCCTCACCTTCAAGTTTTGGGTAGGTACATCGATATGAAACAAGGGGAAGCGTACGTCACAGTACACATATCTACGCTCTAAAATGACATAGCTTCAGTATGACGTCATAGTTGAAGACTACAAAGGTACACTGCCGATACCCCCACCATCAAGTTTTGATGTAAGTACATCGGTTTATACCGACGGGTCTATAACCCCCCAATACGTTTATCTACGCATTAAAAGTGTCAAAAATTTTGTTCCGCCGAAAAATTTTTCCTTTAATTATGATTTATTAAAAAATTTAATCGTTTTGAGGTTGCCACTTTTTCTCTTAAAAGCCCTTTAAAAATATGAGAGAGAAATAAGTAAGTTTTGAAGTCAAATTATATTCCGACATAACTGTCACTTTAATAAAACGAACGCCTAGATGTGAAAATAATGTCGCTAGATTCTGTCCTATTACCAATTAAGATTATCAAGGGGATAGAAAGTTACCAATCTAAAAAAATAATTTAGTTATTAAATTTTTTCATCTGTTTTACTATTTTTCCTAGTGCATGTATCAAGACGTTAAAGGAGCCGGCTTTGTAGTCTATCGGTAGATACATACAGACGATCGTCAAGCGTAACGTCTAGGTGATTTCCAAAAGTTATACAACAATTCATGTTCAAGCGAGCATTTTTTGCGTGAAATGGGATTTATTAGAGTTTATAATCGCTTTGAAGTGAGCACTTTTTATTATAGAGGCCTATTTAAAATATAAATGAGAACTATTTTAAATATTAATGACGTAAGAAACGCGGACTAAATGTTTGCGGTCGTTCCATTGGCTTGTTTCGATCAAATGATGTCGATATGACAAGTAGGTAGAACATACCGTGGTAAGATACAGATAGTACAGAAGTTAAGTTTATCGTCTGGATATATATTTATTTATTTAACTTTTTATACACAATGTTATTTGTACATTGGTGGGCTTATTGCCAAATGGCAGTTTCTTCCAACCAACCAATAAAATAAAAGTTTTATCTTTATAATTCAAGTTACAGAACATATTCAATAGAAAAAAAAGATTAAAAAGCTGAAGATATATAAAAATAGAAATAAACGTATTTGTTTATAAATTACCATAAATCAAAACTATTACCCAATGGGAAAAGGGAAAAAGAGGAAAGAGGAAAAAAGAAAGGAGGAGAGATTAAAGAAGAGAAAGGAAATGTTTCTTCAGACGTGATTTAAACAGAGATAATGTAGTAACATCTTTGATGATGGATGGGAGATGATTCCACAGTCGAGCCGCATGGACACTATATAAGAAAGTGCCTTGAGAATTAGAACGAAGATGTAAACCATGAACTGATAAGCGTTGAAATTTTTCACGCAGGTAAAGAGGAGGACTATGAAGTACATTGAACAGAAGTAAGAGGGAGTGATAGTCTCTCCGCCGTCTAATTTTGAGCCATTTCAGTTGCCTACGATAATCAGAAATGTGGTCATATTTCCTAAGACCAAAAATGTACCCTATGCATGTATTCTGAAGTCGTCCAAGTTTATCGAGTTGCTCACAGCTTAAATCAGTCATGGAAACATCAGCGTAATCTAGAATGGGTAGTAGTAATGCTTGTACAAGGGTGCATTTAGTATGAATGGGTAAGAATTTTTGCAACCTTCTAAGTGAGTGTAGACTGAAATATATTTTGCGGCTTAATTAATACATACAGATGAAGGTAGCGTTCATAATCAAGGCACTGATTTCTATAACATCTGTGGGTCGATAGTGGGCTTTTGGAACCCCTCACCGTCTTTCGAATGATCAATGACTTCTTTTGATTACGTACTTCGGGAGTTCTGTTTATATGAAGTGTGTAATACAAATATACCAGCTTACGCCGTAGTACGGAATTCAGATGTACACTCAGTACTAAATTCCGTAGTTTGAGTATTTCTGACTCATTAATATCACAGAATTACTAATAATATTATTTGCCGTCGGACATATCCAAAGGTGTTAGGTCTAGAATTTATTCAGTCATTTTCAATGCGATTTATTTGTATTTATTCAACTTTGTTTGAATATGTGCAAAAAAATCGTATTTGCGTATGAATTTTTTTAAATAATAACTGAAAATAAATTAAGGAGGCATGTCATAATTACGTATAGCGAAAGAGAAATATCACTTTTTTTACAATAAAAAACTAAAAAGAATCTTTAAAATACTGTCGAGTAAAAACTACTTCGTGCTACTTATGACTACAAGAAAAATAATTATTAATTCCCGCGAAAACGGTTTATTGCACTAGCCACGACCCTAATACACGATTTTGTAAAATTTTAAACATTGTTTTTGACCGTTTAAATTTAAAAAGAACACTCACTAATCTTGACGTCACAATGAGGAAGCTCAGTGGATTTTTTTTATTTGTCAAAAGACTAAAAAACTAAGCCAAAAAAAGTTTTATTTAATTTTTATACATCGTATTATCAGCTCTATGATTTTTTAAAGTATTGTATTTCTGAAAGAACTCCGCGTGTGACGTCAGAGGTTCTCTTTTGCTTATTCACTGTCAGTTCTGCCAATCGGTCCGTTTTTGTTAAGCAAACAGGATATCTTTTACAGCTCTCTTATCATTGGTTGATTCGTACGAGTGACGTCGTTTGAAGTAGTTCATTTTATCAATATATTGTTTTAACATATTAGAACCGAGATGAAGAACATTTAAGAAAAGGTAATATAGAAGTCTAGGCATCTACAGGGCTTATGACCTGTCAATGGCTGGTTTAAGTGGCCACTTTACACACTGTGTAACATTCACCATTCTGCCTATATTTGAACATCTATATTCCTTCAATTCTTTCATCTGTTGATGTTGTTTGTGATGTTAAAGAGCTGAAACCTTTATAAACAGCTCTCCAGGGAGTTGAATCCAGTCCTTGTCTACAAAAATTTGGACAAACTCAAAATATTGTTAATATTGTGTTTAATGATTTTTTTCGTACATTTTTAAGAACCTTTGCAGTACAATTGAATCTTCTAATTTTTACCGCGCGCAGGAAATCATTTTTCGTATCCAATTTCCTGTAGGGCTGAAGTTCCTCATTGCCAAGGCCCAACATGTCGCGATTTTGTAAAGACATATTATTGAACAATTTTATTTAAAAATATATGCATAAATCATTCCTTCACAATATCTGTATTGATTTTGAAAATACAAGAATTTTTCTTAAGCCATTTCGTAATTCATTTAGTATTTGGTATTTACCTGTTATGAGTAGTGAACTTTTGTAGATAAAATTCATTGTATCAGCGATATTCGATTAAATTTGTTGTTAACTTTATTTTTTCATTACAAAATGAATGACCAGCATCTGATAAGAACATCGAATATTAAGGATCTGGGCCTCGACTATGATGGGAAGATAATTCGTCATACCTTCACCTTGACGGTATGGTTGAAGATAAATTCCTTCTAGCGATTATAAAGATATACTACCATCCCCCACCTTGAAGTTTTGGGTAGGTACATACAACAACAACAACAAACCATCACGCCGTTTCCCCGTAGGGGTAGGCAGAGAGGATAGAACGCCATACGCCGCTCGCTTCCTCTACATTCATACATCTTCTTATGCACGCACGCCGATTATTCCTACTTTTGACATGTCCATCTTCAAGTATTTGATGGACTTGATCGTGCCATGTCTTTCTCGGTCTTTCTCGTTTTCTGCATCCATCAACATTTGCATCGTAGATCCTTTTAATCGTTCTTTCGCTGTCCATTCGCTCTACATGTCCAAACCAACGCAGCACCCCTTTCTTAATTCTGTCAATAATGCATGTCTCAGCCTTACACACTTCACGGATCTCGATATGAATTAAGGGGAAGCGTACGTCACGGTACACATATCTACGCTCTTAAATTACATAGCTTCAGTATGACGTCATAGTTGAAGATAAAAGTCTCCCAACCGACTACAAAGGTATAGTATCGATACCCTCACCATCAAGTTTTGATGTAAGTATCTACATCATTTTATACCGACGAGTCTAGAGCCCCTCGGTACGTTTATCTACGCATTAAAAGTGTCAAAAATATTGTTCCTCCGAGCAATTTTTCCTTCAATTATGATTTATTAAACTTTTTAATCGTTTTGAGGTTGGCACTTTTTTTCTTAAAATCCTAGTAAAAATATGAGAGAGAAATAAGTTAGTTTTGAATGGATATATACATAGATTTAGACTTAGATACAGACATAGATATAGATATAGATATAGATATAGATATAGATATAGATATAGATATAGATATAGATATAGATATAGATATAGATATAGATATAGATATAGATATAGATATAGATATAGATATAGATATAGATATAGATATAGATATAGATATAGATATAGATATAGATATAGATATAGATATAGATATAGATATAGATATAGATATAGATATAGATATAGATATAGATATAGATATAGATATAGATATAGATATAGATATAGATATAGATATAGATATAGATATAGATATAGATATAGATATAGATATAGATATAGATATAGATATAGATATAGATATAGATATAGATATAGATATAGATATAGATATAGATATAGATATAGATATAGTTATTTTAAGATATAATGTTTTTAATAAAATGCTTTGTGCCTATTAAATATGTACACACTTCTGTTTTAAATTTTGGTACTCCAGTTTTGTATATATATTTTTTATCTTATAATTGCGATATCATTTACTTACTTTTTTGCTTTTTTTTACATTTTTCTAAATATTATTTGCAAACTTAAATGAAATGTGCCTTTGTTTTCGCTCCTTATATTTAAGTTAGTAGTAATTATTATTATACAACTATGTAGGGTTATCATATGTTTAAATGTAAAGGATATTTACCGACAAGCCATATTGATTGGCTTGGTGAGTCCTGTAAAAATAAAAATAATTTTAAATAATGTTTTAAAAAATAATAAAAATGTAATATTTTATGTAAATAATAAAAAAAAAACGCTGGAATAAGCACGCGATCTGTCAAAATTCATATTTTTCGGTAGTCAAAATGGATAGTTTATTAGATTTTTTTTCAATTTTAAAAAATTTCGAAGTCCCGAGGCCTTCTCAATGCGATTCAAGTTTTAATAATTTGTTTTAACAATGTCTAAAACTTAATTTGTTTGTACGTATTTTAATTAATTGTGATAAAAAAGATACACTAATAAAGTAAAGAACTAGTTTTTACGTTTTCCTCGTCTTCCCAATTTTGATTTTCTTTTTCTAACGAGTTTCTCCATGTTCTCCATTACACTGACAGTAGTCTCGATTTGACTTTGACGTTTGTTTGTGTTGTTATAAAAGTTACTGCGCACGCGCACATATCAGTGTTGACTGTTTAAAAAAATTAAGCACAAAATAACCTGTGATTTGTAATTCCAGGTAATAAATATTTTTCAATATTCAACTACAAACTAAAAAATACTTCCCTTTCAATGGTTTCGTCAATCGATCTTGGCATTACTTTAGATAGTAAACTCTCCTATCGTGAACACATTGGTAATATTGTAAACAAATCTCTCAAACTTCTCGGTTTTATCAATAGAGTGACGGCGGACTTCAAAAATATTAACACCATAAAACTCTTTATTGCTCACTAGTTCCACCCCATCTAGAATACGCTTCTCCTATTTGGTCTCCATTCTACAGGACTCATATTGACCATATCGAGTCTGTCCAACGCCGTTTTCTAAGAAAAGTGGCATGGTTTCTCGGATTACAAAGGGGTAATTATTCCTATTTTAAAAAAGAGCAATATCTTAATCTGTCTTCATTGGAGAGACGTTGAACTGAGATGGACCTTATATGAATTTTCAAAATACTTAATGCTTTAAGTGATGTCCCATCTCTGCTGCGATCAATTTCTTTTCATGTTCCCAATCGTGTAACCAGAACTCAAAATCTTCTATTTATTAAATCTTCTAAGAGCAACTTTGGTTTTTATGCCCCAATGTCCAGAATGTGTAGATTAGTCCATTCATCACACGACTGGGAATTCTTTGGGATAGATTTTCTGGCTTTTCGTAGATCTCTTCGCGACTAAAACAGTGTGGTATGAATCAGATTGGCACGGTTTAGCTCGAAGTCTTTTGTTTTTATGAATATAGTGTATACCATTTTTGTATTTCTCTGGTTAGTCTTTGCTACATAGTTTTATGTTTTTTTTGTTCTGTTTCTTGCATTTATGTTTCTTCATGTAACTATTGTAATTGGCTTAGGCCGTATATATGATTAATAAATAAATAAATAATTAAGCTTTCTTTTATATCGGTTATAAATAGTTAAACCTGGTAAAGTTATTTCTTAATGTAAACCTGGTATAAGGAAATCTTATAAGTTAGGCCCATAGAGATAAATATAAGTTAGTATAATATTACGGTACTTAGCTGCAGAAGTGTCATTATGTCATATAAACCGGTGATCTTCGTCTGTAGCCGTAGTGTGTAATCTGATGATTTCACTTCTATTGTTATGCATTTTACGAAGGTAGCTGCTATTTTTAGATAAACCCACGCTTAACCACAAGCTTACGGACTTATTGGTAAGACGAATCAAAACATATGAACAAATCTGAGTAATCGAGGATTCCCACATGATATGATTTTATGAAAAGGAAATAACACGTACGACGAATACCGATAAAAATATATAATATGGATTTAGAGTAATTAATTGTATTTTCAAATCAAAACGGATATTGTTGAGAAATATTCCCATGCATGACTTTTAAAATAAAATTGTAAAAAAATATGTAACTAGAAAAACGCGACGTGTTTGGAATTGATAATTGTGACGTCAAGATTCGTGACGATGTTCTATGAAAATTCAAACGATCAGGAACAAAATTCAAAATTAACATGAATCGTGACGTATTAGGGGCGTGGCCAATGCAATGACCGTTTTTGCGGGAATTCAAAATTACAAAATGAAAAGTATTTTTTATACTACTAATGAGGTCAGCGCGTTTGCGTACCATTCAAGAGGTCTCGGGTTTGACTCCCGACATAGTTGATATGTATCTTCGGGTATATCTTTGGGTGTACCACAGGGTGCTCACCTTGCTCCTTTGCTATTCAATCTGTTTATCAATGATATAAAAAATACTTTTCTTACTTCATCAATATGGCTGTTTGGTGATGACACTAAAATTCTCAAACAGATTGACAGCCCTTCCGATTGTTCACTATTACAATCTGACTTATTGTCCTTTAGCACCTGGTGCTCATCCCATAATCTACATCTCAACTTAAGTAAGTGCAAGGTTATGAGATTTTTTCATCGGGAAAATCCAATCATATACGACTACTCACTGAACGATAAAATATTATCATCTGTGTCTAGTATATGATATTTGGGTATAATACTTGACACTAAACTTTCGTTTAAAATTCATATTGAACATGTTATCAATAAATCTTTAGAACTTCTTGGATTTATTAACAGAAGCACAGGTGACTTCAAAAATAACAATATCCTTAAAACTCTCTTCTGTTCCCTAGTTCGCCCGCACCTAGAGCATTCCTCTGCTATCTGGTCTCCATATTATGATGTTCACGTCAAGAATATTGAATCAGTTCAACATCGATTTTTAATAAAGATAGGCTGGAGGTTGGGCTTATCCAGAGACCTATATACGTATGATGAGTTAGAAACTACCTTGAATATATCTTCTCTTCAAGACGGTCGAAATAAATTGGACCTGATAGTCCTATTTAAAATTCTCAACTCACTCTTTGATGCGCCTGAACGACTGAGCTCAATAAAATTAAATATTCCAACTAGAAACCTCAGACAAAACTTACTCTTTCATACCGATAACCATAGAACTAACTATGTTTTCATTCCCCTATGCCCAGAATTCTCAGTTCTGCCAACAAACATACCAGTCTTGATTTCTTTGATAACAAGTTGTTTTCTTTCAAACGATCACTGAATCAATTCAATTATAAACACCTCTCTCCCGCTTCCACTCCCACAAAGTCTACTATAAACCATTGAGTCTTTCTAACTTTTTAATAATAATTTTCCATGTATAAATGTGTCCATAAAAATGCCCACTGGGCGTATATATAAATAAATAAATAAATATGAAATATTTATCAAAAAGGTGTTTTCACACTGGAATATTCCATAGCCCCTGGACTGGTACCTGAAGCGTAAGACTGAACATCTTACTTTCATGTAACAAAAAAATGATCAAGATACGCTGAGATTGGTGTAACAATACAGTGCCCTGTGCACCATTAGGTGCGAAAAGGGAATAATGAATGAATCAATGAGTAGAAAAAAAAAATATTTTTACTCGACAGTTTTTTTACTAGACCCTTATAACTTAAAAAATGTATTTAAAAAAAAATATATTTTACAATTACGTATTTATGTAATGCATTTTTTTATTAATCGTTTTTTGAGTTTTTTTACTGTCTCACATCTTTTACTTTGCTTTTTTCTTTTTACTACTTATTTTGCTATGTTTTTTACCATGCATACATTTTTCTTTTACTATGTCATTTACTATGTTTCTTACTATGTATTTTGTTTTTACTACGTATTTTACTAAGTTTTAAAAAATGTTGTTAATTACGTTTTTTTTCTACATTTTTACCATGTTTTTTAACTGAGTATTTTACTATGTTTTTTACTATGTCTTCTACCTTCATTATTGTTTCTATATGTTCATAACTGTTCTTTATTTATTGTTTGACTGACTTATTAATTTATTTAACTTACGTTATTTTGTACGTAATGTTATTTGTACATTGGCGGGATTATTGCCAAATGTCAATTTGTTCCAACCAACCAATAAAATAAACGTTTTATTTTTTATGATTTAAGTTACAGAACATATTCAATAAAAAAAAAGATTAAAAAGCTAAAGATATATAAAAATGTTCGTGCAGGACAATGCCTGTCGGGTCCGCTAGTAGTATGTAATAGTTTTGATTTAAGGTAATTTATTACGTTTATTTCTATTTTTATATAACTTTAGCTTTTTAATCTATTTTTTATATTAAATATGTTCTGTAACTTGAGTTATAAAAATAAAACTTTTTTTTTATTGGTTAATTGGAAGAAATTGCCATTTGGCAATAAGCCCGCCAATGTACAAATAAAATTTTGTGCAAAAAGTTAAATAAATAAATATATAATAATCTTAATTTTTATTTTATTTTATGTATTTTTATATTTTATCATCATCATTCCCCGCATCCAGTGAAGCATGGGGCACTGCATTTGTAAACTAAATGCAGCGTACAACGCTCATCTGTGTAGATCAGTCTAAGAACAATGAAACATAGCTTGAACAACCATTAAAATCGATGTTTCACATCCACCCTTCAAGGAATCGATCCCAGGACCTTAAGAGTGGCAGCTGAACGCCCAAATCACTACACAACTAGGCGGGCTTACCCTTACTTGATTTCCTTATTCAAAATTTTTACCTAGAGCCATCGAGTTGAAAGCACTGGCCAGGGTCTGGCTCAGAACTGTACTAACTCTAGTCTTGTGTGGCTGTGATGTCACACTAGTCTACACAAGATACAGGACTTGATTTATCTCTCCTATTTTTCAAAATAATCAAGTCAATTTTTTTGTAATCTTCAAATATATATTTTCAAACCAGATTTGAAAAGTGAAATTTGTATTACTGTGCTGGATTTGAATACAAAAAATATTTATCCTTAATACGTGAAGAATGAATTTGACGCCAAAACAGAAATAAATTCGTATGAGAGAGAGCACGAAGATAGAACTCAAAACAACGAAGACAGAGATGCAAATCTGCGGCCGGTGATTGTTTGAAAGAGATTCTGTCGGCTATTGACAAAAACAGGGGGTGCACCCACGTTAGAGATGACCAACGTATTTATGATTTTAATTTTTTTTTGTTATATCATGGCTCAATTATATTTTTAATTATTTTATTTGGGAAATCAACAGTTCTACATACATATTTATAGTAAACAAACAGATATAGTGTATAAACTCAGAACTAATAACAGATTTCTACAAATTTTACAAAGTTAGTAAAGAAAATATAATACATATTAAATAAATACATACATATATGTTTATGCATATAAAAATGTTATTTTCATGTACTCGTTAATATTTTTCAATAATATTTTTTTTCAGAACAGTAAGATATTGTAAATTGGGCGGGATTAGGACAAGGATGCTTGAAGAGAGGATAAGGAGGGGAAGGAAGATGAACATATTTATTATTATAATGTCTACCAAGTAAAAAAAATCATTTTTAGTGTAAATTTTAAATCTGAGAAAGTGATGTTTGTGTAATCTATATCTTTAAATTTTGTATTGTACACTGAAAAAGTCCTACGAAAAAAGCATTTTTAACATACAATGTTTTACTTATTGGTACATGAAACAGGTGGTACCGTCTACAAATCCTGGCTGGCACATGTATTTTTATTAAACTAAGTAGTTCTGTACAGTCAACTATTCCTGTCATAATTTTGTAAAGCAGTAGTTGGTCTGCACACACTCTGTGGTTTTGTTGAGAAGTGATTCCATGGTAGGTGAAGGCAGTGAGAGTTGATACATAAGAAATACCATAATAATATGTTTATACTTATAAATTATCTCAGTGTGTCTTCATGTTTTTTTTAATTTAAGTATCGTAACTTGAGAATACTTCATCTTTTGCTTGTGGTAACACGATGTTACATCACCGCGCACAAAGGAATCATTTACCACAGTCTTTTTAGAGCAAATTTTGATGTCGGTTTTAATTTTAAGTTTTAAAAAATAAATATAAATAAAAAAAATATGAACGAAAACAGATTTTTCTCAATGTCATAGATGACAATGTAAATCATAATAAATTAATGTAGGCATCCCGTGTCATTCATAACAATGCAATTTTGTATCCTAGCGGATTGAAGCCAAGGTCAAATAAAAGGTGTGGCCCTTTTGGAAAGAATTCATTTTTTAACATCCAATTCCGGTGATATTAATTATAGGTCAGTTGTTCTCAATGACGAATATTTTTTTTTTTTAAATTATATTATTTAATTTTTATTCCTTGCTTTAATTTTATTTGTATAGTTGTATTTTATTTAAATTATAGAGAGTGCATTTACCATTTTTAAGTTGATAAAATGAGTCCTTAATAAATAATAATTAAACATCTAAGTTTGTAAGTGAAATTTCTTGATGGAAGTTCATTGTAATTTATTATATAAATAAAAAAAGAGTGATATCTTTAATCTAGAAATTAGGAATATTCAGTTACCACAGTGCACAGTAAAGATAATTCTAATTTTGACAATCATTTAATAGAAAATAAACATTCCTTTGATTTAAAAAATAATGTGAAAATAATTCATAAAGGCCATAAACTTGACAAACTAGAAATTCTCTAAATTAAAAGATTAAAAAATAAATTAGAATTAGAAATAGAATTACTGAATAAACAGATTACACACGTGCATTCTCCATTACTATACCCATTGTAATATACTTTTACTAATGACTTTATACCCTTTGTTTTTCAGAAATCATAATTGACAAAAATCACACTCACGAAGGATGGGACACTAAAAATAAAATACTTAAATTCCTTAAAATAGCATTATATCAACTCATTAGTTAACCCGAAATTTTTTTGATTGTGATCCTTAAGATAAAAATAAGTTTATTTAATTTACTTTCACATAATTTTGAATTCTCTATCCTTACCTCTGTTTTGTATAAATACATTGATCTCCTTAATAAAGATACCAGTCTCGAAGATGTCGCAAAAGTGATGAAATCGGTCACTGGATTTTCGGATTGAAGTTTCACTCGTCTTTTATTTATATTATAAATAAAAATATATTTTGAAGCAATTGCAGAGAGAGGTGTTTGTTTTTTATGCTCTGTTCCAAAAAATTTCGATCTTAGTATTTCCCTCGGGAAGAAATTGAGCAGGTCTAGAACTATTATGATATACTCAAAACATCGTTAATTAAACTAACTAGTATAAGCAGAATTATGAAATCGAAAAAAAAATAGCCGGATAAATCTCACCCACATGATAAAGGTTTCAGCTTTTTAACTCCAAAAATGTGAACAGATGGAAGAGTTAATTAAATGTGAATTTTAAAACAAGATGGCAGTTTCGGACTCACGGCTCACAGGTCCGTGGTTCGAATCCCACTCTACCCCAACTTCATTTTAATTTTCTAATAATGAAGTGGCCTTGTGGTGTAATTATCAGCGTGTTTGCCTACCATGCAAGAGGCCTCGAGTTCGATTACCAACATGGTTGATCTGAAACATTTATTTAAAATGGTGTTTTTACACTAGAATATTTCATAGTTCCTGGACTTGTATCTGAAGCGTAAGACTGATCGTCTTTCCTTCATGTAACAAAAATGATAAAGACACCTTGCGATTGGTGTACCAATGCAATGCCCTATGCACCATTTGGTGCGTAAAAGGAATGGTGAGATGATAAATAGTCAGTTTTTTACAACTCGTTGAAAATGGCCCTTAAAATGAAATATTTTGGTAAATCCTTAGAACGCTAATATTTCTCTAAAAAAAATCATAGGCAGAATTATGAATGTTACTCAGTATATAAAGCGGCCACTTAAACCAGCCAATGACTGGTCATAATCTCTGTAAATGCTTGGATTTACATTTTGCCTTCTCAAAAATGTTTTCCCTGTTGTAAATGTAAATAAAGATAACGCAATTGCAACGACAAATTCGCGAACCAGCATTACCCGTAAATTTCGAGCGCCTATCTGCTATCTGGCGAGTGGCGCGATCAACACACTGTCCGCATTCCTTCGGTGTGCCATGAAGGTAGACTCCGTCAAATACATACTACATGGCAAAAGGGCATTATAGAAATCTGACTAGATTAATCAAACTGTTGTAACTGTACTCGATCTGGTACAATCGCTTCTAAAGTATGTCTTTATCACATATTTCCCACAACGCATTATCGTATTTACGTTCATAACGCCATTTTGAAATGAAATATGACATCAATTAGTACAGGGCACAACTGGTTATTATAATCGAATAAATTAATAGGAACTTGATAGATGTTACATAAAACAGCGATGGGGAACATTTAAATTTGAAGAGGGGAATTTTAATATCTTGCATTGACATGGCTCACGATATTTATTTATTTTATTTATTCGCCCAAAGTGCTTTTATATGAGGGGTAAAAATGAGCGTAGTTATGCAGAAAGCAGCCAGCAGTGGCGAGCGGTGAGTTTTTAAATTGGCAAACTACAAAAATTCTGATAAAATGTCCATAGCGGTAGTATGGCATATAAAAAACAAGTCTTTCTTATAATTGATAAATAATTCCTAACAAATGGCTCCAGCGGTAATAGTTTCAGTAAAAATATTTTCTAATGTAGCACAAACATTTGATTTAAAAAATACAATTTAAAAAATATAATTGCAAAAAAAGATTGGAACCCCCGAAGGACTCGAACCCCCGCCTGCGTCATTAGAAAGCAACGACCCATCCGCGCAGCTATTTCGTGTTTTGGGCCAAGCGTCGAAAAAGTCATTAATATAACTGGATAATTCATTAGCGTACCGGTGCATCTTTGGTTAAGTCAGACTATTATAACTTGTCTTGAAATAAGACACTATTTCTTAATAAATGAGATAAAAACTAAATACTTTAAGTATTTTTTACCGAGCACGATAGTTCACCAAACAAAACATAAATTACGTTTTAAGAATCATTGTTTCATCGACTTTTATATTACATTATTAATCACAAAACGACATACGTTATACATATTATAATTCTTCATATATTATTTCTTAACACTATACACTAGTAACGTTTTTATCATAACTCTAGCTAAATTTTTAATGTTTAAATGTATACTGAAGAATAACATGCGAAATTCAACTGTCATCGTATGCACAAAAACGAATTACAATTCAAAAACAATTAGCGAATCTTTGTTTTTTAAAACCCACTAAAGGCTTTATACTATATTATGGATTAAAATATTAATTCGTTTCGATTAAAATATCAAAATATTTATTTATTTTAAAGCAAATTTACTTTCAAATAACCGAAACATAAGTATGATCAATTACGTACTTATTATTATAACTTCCGTGTTAAGACAGATAAAATATATTCGTTATATCTTTCTCACACATAACGAGTGCGTATATTGTCACCTCCCTTAGACTGTCGTAAGTCAAATTGATGTATTTTAAAGAATACTAGCCCTTATGAAAAAGTATTGAAAGACTA
>NW_028280430.1:0-20240 GCF_059751315.1 Micrasema longulum
CATCTATTAATAAATAAAATAACAAAAATATATTAACAATACTAGAGAAATTTTAGCAAAACTGTAAATCTAATAATACATGACTGCCAAGTTTATAACAAAAGAGTTACGTAATTGTATGTGTGTGACGTTTGTATTCATGTTGCAAAGGAAACTTTTGAAAGGAATGAAGGAGAGGGTGCGTGTTTGTGGGTGTATAAGTATAAAAAAAAAATAATTTAAAACTTGTAATTATATTGAAAAGGGTACAGGAAAGAGCCTGGTAAGAAGTTCGATTTAAAAAATATAAAAAAATCGTTTATACCTACTTTGGAAACCTTTTTGTAAATATTTAAGTCAAGAATCGTTATAAATTGTATTTTATAAAAGTATGGTAAATTTCAAAACCATATTCTGAAATAAAGCATTTTATTTCAAAATTTAATTGATACACACTGAATAAATAATGTGCAACGAGTCCCATACAATACGGTAGGTAACCAAAATGCAGTGAATACAATGTTATGTCAACAATAAAACAAGGTAGGTATGACAATACGCGTACGTTGATTCAGAACGAACATACATCGTAACAAACAGGACGCAGATATCGACTGCGAAGATAAGGCGTATGAAAGTAGAGGAAGCGAGGTCCGTATGCACAGACAGAGTAATACGACGTTCTATTCTCTCCGCCTACCCCCGGGTGGGAACGGCGCGAATAACACTCTCCACTGATCAGACCAACGGTTTAACTGTTTCTTAAATCTGACTGAGATTTCAATGCGTTCCCCTTTTATATAGGAGAACAATTAGTTTTATTATGAAGCAATTGGCCATAGCCAAGACGCGCCAGTGAAAATTAAAGTCGCCTAAAACAAGCTGCATAATTCTAAAACATGACTTTACTTTTATTTCCTTTTAAGAAATGCAAAAATTATGCATTTTAAAACTTTATTAAAGTCGTAATAAAATTTTATTTTTCATGCAATTTTTTCTCTGTTTTTGATGTGTATTATTATTATCTTATCTCTCTCTGAAATTAATTTATAAAATATTTTTGTGTACCATATATAATATTATTATCTCATACTAACTGTAAACTATTTTTTTATTATTTGTTTTTAGCATTAGTTTGTTGATACCATTATTTTGCTTAAATTCTTTACAAGTTATTTACAATTTGCTTCTCAATTCTTACATTTTTCTTATATCTATATTTATCTTTTTTACTTTTTTACTATGCAAAGTTTCACCTTTTATTTTGCATTGCAGCATGCTTTTTTGTATCTACATGTATACAAAAAAATGTCTTGTTTATTTTTTTAATTATTCTTCACTATGTTTGTACTTACCTGTATAATTTTTGTAAATGCCTTTCGGGAGCATTGTAAAATAAAATAAATAAAAATGAATAAATAAATAAAAACATTACTGCGCGGCAGATCTAAATATTTAAGAGCTTTAAATAAGAATTGCGTTTTTCAAATAAATAAAGTTACCGTCAAAAATATTTTTTTACACGCCCTGTTGTACTTTTTTAATGTTACATACACAATAAACATTGTTTTCTTATTCATTACACAACAGTCTAAAAATAATGATAAGGCAAAAGTACATATTTACATCTTTAAAAATGAAATTTACGTCATACAAAAAATATCCATGAGCATACGCAATAAGATATTATCAGTATATTCCAGTAGGCAATACACAGTTAAAATATGTATCTCTAAAAATCTGCTCATAAAAGGTCTAAACACTTATTAACTCGTTACTTCCAAGAAATAAATCTACTCCCTCTCCGGGTGTGATAAATAATATTTCACAAATTTTCCTTTAGTAACTTTTGCTTACAACTTTGATGAGAAAAAGTTGAGTCGTAAAAACAGATTTATATTCCGTAAAAGCCTTAAAATGTTATCAAAGATACACACCTTTTAACAAAACAATCAGCGCCATCTATACATGTTACACGAAACTTTAACATTATGTTATAAAGTTGTTAATGGAAAATATTTCGTATACAGATAAGGACGAGACGAGATAAGCGGTCTTTTTGTGACTCAAATAACATTTATGCAATTTAGTATCAAATTAATTTAGCGTCCGAGTATGCATGATTATGTTTTCCATGTATTAATACTTTGTTGTAATGTGTAACATAAAGATAGTTGTTTTTGTTAATACTATTCACTTATTCGAAATTCCCTGAGGTGATGAGTTCTGCTTGAATGGTTTCTGTGTATTATAATCTAAGTTCGATACTTTTACTACCGAATCGCCCGACACGAGACTTTTTTAAAGACAGCAAATTAAACGTCACTTCGTTACAGATAGTGACTGCCGGCGTAACCTTAATTCGGTAAAGTGTTGTTTAGATAAAGTTACTAAAACATTTACGTTTTTTTCCAAATATTGAACATTTTGAGACGTTGGATATTTTTTGTGCTTTTTATTCAAAATGAATTATAGAGATGATCGTCTCAGCAGCCCGCTGGTTTTCGTCAATAATACTGTGAGTGCAAACAATGTTATTATATTATAAAACATATCTGACTATAAGCATGACTGATTTTTAAAATCCTTTGGTTAAATCAAGATATAAGAGCAAATATGAAGATAAGTATATGTTTTTTTATAATATCACTAACGAAACTTTAAACCTCTTAAATCAAAGTAATAGTATATCGATAATCAAAATAAGGATTTTTTTATTTATTTGATCTTTTTAAAAAACACGTTATACTTTATAATTTTTTTTATACTCCGAAGGTTTTCGGAAAAAAACTTCAATAATTTAAAATATTACAACAGAAATAAAAACAATTTTTAAAAAAAGGAACATGTAGATATAGGCATTTATAGGGCTGATGATTGCCTGTTCAATATATGGCTGGATAATTTATACAGCGCCATTTTTGTGAAAATCACCTCAAGGGCGCTGTACAATTAATAAATATCCCAGCACGTCTTGCAGCTACAGAGCGCATGGACAATTGGGAGTCTAGTTCCTCGTTTTCGATTAAGATCAATTGAAAATTATAACAGATAGGAGCTAGATTACAGGACGTCTTGCAGCTATAGAGCGCATAGACAGTTAGAAATTTAGCCCCCATTTACCCATTTTAAAAATTGACAAATAAATTTATTGTATTAATGATATTTAAAAATAATAATAATAATATGAATACTAAAAAGGAGTATGATTACAACACGTCTTGCAGCTACTAAGCGAATAAACTATTGGAATTCTAGACCCCATTTACAAAATTTAGGTATTTTAAAAAATATATGAAAGCTAGATAACCAATCATCGTGCAACTACAAAGCGCATGGACAAGTGGAGTTCTAGCAAATTTAAAATTATATCAATAAATTTACAAAAAATAGAGCATAGTAGTAAATTTGTCAAGTGTTCATGAAGCAAGTGGCCACTTTACACATTAAAAGTATATTTCTGTTTTTCACATGATAGGCTTAAAATATGAAATTTATGTAATTTTTTTCACTTTATGTATTTTTAACATAGAACACTCTTAAGATGGTAATATGGAAGTTGAGGCATATAATGGGCTTATGGCCTGTCATTGGCTGGTTTATGTTGCTACTTAACACACTGCGTAACGTACTGCCATTTAAAAATCCATATTTTTTCAATCATCCCAGTTATTATTTTTTAGTAGTTTATTTATACATTCACAAATCATTGATTCATTTACATTAATTGGGAAATAAGACGCAAGTTCATGTGACTGAAGTTCTGAGTTCAGTGACTTGATTTTTATCGAATTTTATGTATTACGTCTCAACAGAGATAAAGCATCTAATTTGTAAGTCTAGGCATTTACTGGGCTTATGATTTACCATAGTTGCATCACAATGACGAAGTGGTTATAGTACATACATAGTTGCATCACAGTGGTTTTTTTATATACATTTATGTATGTATAATTTTTTAATAGAATATTAAACTAAGCTATTTTTTTCGAATACATATCTTATTATTTGCGCTATGTTTTTAAAGTTTTGTATTTCTGAAATACATCCGCGTGTGACGTCAGAGGTTCTTCCCTGTCAGTTCTCCCGATTGGATCGTTTACGGTAAGCGACCGGATATCCTGCACAGCTCTCATATCATTGGTTGGTTCATATGAATCAATGACGTCGTTCATATTTTTTATGATTTTTTCGTACATTTTCAAGAAACTTTGCCGTACAGTTTAATGCTTTAATTTTTACCTCGCGCAAGATTAAAATTTTGTATCCAATTTCAAATTAACAAATACAAACTAATAAACAAAACACTGTACTTCCTAGTTATGAATTATTATAAGTTTTTCATTTTAATTAGAATTAGCGTGCTTGTGCTGCGCTATCAATAATAAATAATATTATCACTAATTATTATAATAAACAATTTATAACATATGCGGAAGCTGTTTTGTGTAAATACTTTGAACCACCAAGTATTTATTTATTTATTTTTATATTAACGGTTCAAGGAACCTTATACAATAAAAAGTTTTACAGAAATAATCACAGCAGTGAACAAATCATTGTGAAATATATAATATGAAATATACCTATATAATTCAACTGAATAATTAAAACTAAACAAATTAGTTAAAGTTTTTTTTTTTAAACTACAAAAAAGTAAAAAAGAAACATAAAATATCTAAGATGACAAATAAAAGATAACAAAATAAAGTGTATTCTAAATATAAATATAACAAAGTAAAATTAAGAATAATTTAACATAAACATAAAGTGGCTAGTATTTAGCTAGATAATAATGAAAAACAAAAATAATGCTACAATAATACTTTACAAATAATACGTTTTCTGGATCAATATGGTACTCACATTGGCAAGTTTATATTTTATTTGTCAGTTCCTTCTTTTAACTTGTAAATTATTATTATGTATTAAAATGTAATTGCCTAGCTTGGAACCACGGTATGTACCCTTGTCAGCTGGGCAAAATGTAACACAAAATGCATGTTATATGATAATGTTTAAATAAAAACAATTAAAAAATATTATTTTTTTAAAAATATTAATAATTATATCTCAATGTCTAAAAGTGATCTTCTTACTTTGAAAAAATAGTTTGATGAATTTGAACTCACAAATTCTCTAAAATACCTCGATACGGTAACCAAAAACCATACAACGGAACTTAAAACAATGTAAACTGCTTTAAGATGCTTAACGTATTGCTGCGAATTAAGATCAATATATAGGTAACATTAATAATAATAATAATAATCATGATTTATTAACAAAAATAACAATTACTTTATATACCTACTACATAAACACTTAGGTTATAGATTTCTCTGGATCGTGTCTAGTCTGCCTAACTAGGTACAACCTGTTTCATTACAACAATATTGCAAAAATAAAAACCGCAAACGCTTTCTTTGCCATAATTGCCGACAAGTTTTTCTTATTACAAAAGGCAGCTTTTTATAATTTGAGGATTCATCTTGCAAGTAAACCCAGAGGTATTATTAACGTCTGGTTTAGAACATGAAGCTTTTATTTCGATTGAATATTTTTTTTAATTCAAATTTTTAATCATAATAAAATATATTCAATTGATAATTTTATATTAAAAAAAATAAAAATGTATCATCATAATTCCCTTTCCGCACATAATGGTGCATAGGGCACTGCATGGTTACACCAATCGCAGCGTATCTTGATCATTTTTGTTACATGTAGGTGTTACTTAAAAAACACCTAAATAAAACAATTCTTACAGCCTGTATTACGAGTGATTTGTGATGTTTTTTTTATCAACTTTATATTAAAACTTTTGTGTTATTACATATATATAATATCCCCTCATACCAGTACTTTTGCTGGTCTGGAATATTTTGTACAAATAAAACATGTAAATTTAAAAAAACCTTATATTTTGTCATAAATAAATAAATCTAAATCTAAAATGATCCGTTTTACGCTTCAGGTACCAGTCCAGACACTATGAAATCTTCTAGTGTGAAAACATCCTTTTATATAAATATTTCATATCAACCATGTCGGGAATCGAACCCGCGACCTCTTGCATGGTAGGCAAACGCGATTACCATTGCACGACGAGGCCGAAAAAATATAGATTTACATTTTTTGGGAAGTAACGTTGTCAAAAACATTTTTGAATTACTGTTATTACAAAGGTTATAGTTTTTTAAGTGTTCTTTAAAAATGTCTTATCCCACTTTTTTGTTAAAATTATTTTTTAAATTAATGAATGTGAAAATTGTTTAACCTTTTTTGTTCTATTAAGTACTTTATAAATTTAACTCAACAGCCAAGCTAAATAATCAATCAAGTTTTTGAAAAATACGTCTGATGTTAAGCATTCGTTATCTCAGTTTGAGGTTTTTTGTTTTATAGAGTCTTTATTCAATAAAATATACATATTATTACAATATTAATACATTATAAAGAAAACAAAGTATTAAGATATATTTTGTCCCGATAAACTATTCAATAATAGTTTGTCATCGGGTGCTCAGACATTAGTTTTAATTAATAATCAAATAAGAAGAGTACAGACATAATACTGTATACGTATAAAATAATATTTTAGTTATTTTTTTAAGTAAGAAAATAGAGTAAAATAATACAATTAAGATTAAAGAATAGTAATTTACTTAAATATATTTTAAATATAAGAAAAAATAATAGACACATACATAAATAGTGTGTGCTCATAAATGTAATCAAAACAAGATAAAAAATAAATTAAACAACGTAAAGTAAATCGAGAATTTCAATCAATTATCTACAGAAAAAAATAAAATTATAATTATAAGTTGGTGGGGCTTAACACGTTTTTGCATTAATAACTTATAACTATTAAATTAAGTCATTAAATTGTGAATCTGTTGTAGAAAGTCTTATATTAAATACCAACATACTTTTATTTATAGAATTTTAATATACGAGAAGGCGCGTAAAATGAAATTTGCATACATCGCACTGTGTCCAAAAATTGCCAAGAGACGTAAAAAAAGCCAAAAAAAAGGAAGAAAAAGAAAAAAAAATACAATTTGTTTTTAAATGTATCGATAGATTAAACATACACAGTTTATCACAGCACTGACCCTTCTTTTATCAATGCAAGTAACATCGGTAGTTTCTTCGAGTTCAATGTCGCAATAACATTTTATGTTTCTTAGGAGTAAAATTATATTTAAATTGGTATTATCGGATCCAAACTCGGAAATCAAGTGCTACGGAATATGCGTCATAATAAATATTTTCTTACGTGCGGTAAAAATTGAGCATTAGGTAAATTGTACGGCGAAGTTTCTTAATAAACAATAAAAAATGTAAACAATATTTTGAGTTTGTCCAAAATTTTGTAGACAAGAACTGGATTCAACTCCCTGGGGAGCTGAACATATTACAAAATAGATGAAGAACATTTAAGAGAAGGAAATATAGAAGTCTAGGCATCTACAGGGCCTGGTCCACCTGGTCCATGACTTCCCACTTTACACACTGTGTAACATTCACCATTCTGCCCATATATATAAATATATTGCTTTAACTTTTTTAAAACCAACTTAACTTTTAAACACAGTTCCATATTTTATTACTTTATATTGTATTTTTTTTTAATTTATGTTGTTAATACACTCATCTTTTTATTTTTATACCAACTATACTTCTTAACACTGTTCCTATATTTTGTTTTTTTATATTGTGTTTTTTTTTTAAATCTATGTTGTTTATATACTTATCTTCTTTTTTTATACCAACTTTACTTCTTAACACTGTTCTATCTTTTGTTGCTTTATATTGTATTTTTAAAATTTAATGTTGTTTATATACTTATATTTTGTAAAACTTTCATGTATGTAAAAGCCTTATGGGCGTGAAAAAATAATAAAATAAAATAAAATAAAAATTATGTTAATATTTACAGCCCCCTGGGTGGTTGGATCCAGTCATTGTCTACAAAAATTAGGACAAACTCAAAACTTTGTTCATGTTTTTTTTTCATTTCTTTTCACAACTACCCCTTGTCCCTGCAGCATTTCTAATTACCGTCTACGATTTAACACCACACCCACGCCATATCGATTTCTGTATGCCCACGGAACAGCATAGAACCCAGAGTAACTTTATACCACCTGTGGTCAAGGGCTATAATACCCCAACGTAAATTCGAGTTCGACGCCCCCTTCCATTTCAGTTCCTTCTCAACATCCGGGTTTACGTAACTATTAGGTGTAAACTTAAGTTGTGCCCCCTTTTTTATAAATTTAAAAATGAGCACCAAAGATAAAAAACGGTAAAGGTTATACGTCATTCGAAAGGAAATGTTCTGCTCTACAAGAAACTGTATTTGCTTTTACGTTGACAAGTTGTGATTGTTTATAACATTTTCAACTTGCCAGTCTTGAAGATGCCTACTAAGGCGAACGTATTCTTCATCCACCTGGACACAGAATAAAAAGAAGTATAACTACTATAGTCCTTAAAATATAGCTTGATTAGAATGACAGTTGTCAGCAAAAGTGACAACAGAACTTTGTAGTAATGTCTAAGGAGTGATTTATATTGACACACTAAAATTCATTCGTATCTAGCATGTTAATTTATTTTTTTAATACAATGCTTGACATATAAATCAACAAAAATATATAAAATCACCTTTAAAACTAAAAAAACTAAAACTAACCTAATTATTAACGACGTTTTTACAAGGTTACATCATTTTTCAAAAACGTTAGAGATGTGACAAATTGATCAATGTAAATAAAAATATAAAAATAATGCATTTGATTTTGTTCGTGAAAAAAGTTTAAATGCCTTACTGTTTGGTAAATAATTGTTTTAATCACACTATAATAGGCTTGTTTTTGCGTTTTTATATCAATTTTTGGAAACAGAGTTTCATGTTTGCATGAAAAAACTGATTAAATCGATTTGATCGGTACATGATCAGTGATCAGTAATTTCCCATCACAATTAACATTAGTTTGGCAGCTGTTATTTAAATCAAGCTATATTTTAAGGACTATAAAAAAGTTTTTCACTTTTTTCTAAATATGTGAGAAAAATCGGTAAAATCCGTTTTTTTTTTAATTTTAGGGACAATTTTAAACTGTTTTCGTGTGGTTGATATTTTAAGGGCACACAGCAAAACGGGCTCGTTAACAAATAATCAATTTTACAGGATAGCAAAAAGAAAATTAAAAACCTGGTTTTTGAAGTAGGTACTGTTTTTTTTATATTTAATTAAGTAGGTTTGTATTTAGCGTAAAATATATTTTTACATACAATCACTGAAAAAAATAAACTCATAACTTCTACTTTCAACTAAAAAAAACTCCATTCTTGAACACACAAAAAAAACGAGCTCATTAAACCTCGATCTCATATTAAAAAAAAAAGTTATATGTTCCTGATTGTGTCGCTATAAACTGTGCCTCTGTCCTTAACAAATGTATGTATAATGTAATTAATAAATAAATAAAAAATAAATATAAAGACAAAGAGACCCATTTATAAGTTTTTTGAAATTGTATTAATATCTCGAAAATCAATGAAAATGCCAAGAGCTCGTTTTGCCGGGTACCCTTCATTTGATACTCGTATATGAACGTATGAAAGTTTGTCCTTTATAGACTTGATAACTAACGGACCGATTTACATGCGATTTTTCGCAAAATAATCCAATTCACGTGACTTAGGTTTGCAAACAATAATATCTTCAATACGTTCATCAGAAAAAGTTAGGAGCGAAAATGTGTTTTTCATCGAACTTCCAGAGTTGCATTCGACAAAAATGCATATTTCAAAAAATTAGGAGGATGTTGTTTTTTTGTACTTAAAAAAAATTTGTATTTTAACGTTTACAAACACCAATACTGAATTTATTAATTTCCTTACAATTTTTTAATTTCTAGAGAGTAACTTATTTTTAATCAATTTTAAGAAATGGTTAAATAATTTCAATCGACTTTTGATACGTTTTTGAAAAACGGATTCTTACACAGAATGCACCACTGTTTTTTTTTTTTCTTTATTAGGGCGTACTACCAAAACTTGATAACATCGGCCAAAAACAAGTTACATTTATAAACATAAGAAAAACATAAACAGACAGGAATAACAATATAGATACAAACAAAAGACAAGAAAAATATAAGTACAAGAATAACATCAAAATATCAATTGTAATAATAAACACATATTAGTAAGTAGTGCAGAGTTTTACATTTGCAAAAAGAATTCCATATTTGAAAACGAATTATTTTATGTTTTGGAATTCAACCATAAACAAGGTACCTAGGTACCTGATTAAATTCAATATTTAAATATTAAAAAGTTTCCTTTTGGAATTCAATCATAAACAAGTACCTAGGTACCTACATATCAATGAAAAGCCTTTTTCCTTCGATTCTGACAGTTTTTTCACGCTTTCACGACACATAACTTTTTCTTTTATTATTTTTTTTTAAATTTATTTATTTATTGACGGACTTATATAGTCCATTCCAACTATGGTGAACACATTTTATTATAATAAATACATGTACGAATGAAATAAAATGCAACTAAATAAAATTAAAGGTAGGACAAAAAAATATATATAATTACTACCTCAAGACAAATTCTAGTCAAATTAGTTTTTTCTTTTGGTTTTGAATTGAATGTCAAGGTTACATCAAAAGGCTGGCGGTTAAAGAATGACTCAATTCGCGTTGAGCATGAGTTTGGTGTCAAAATTTTAGAATGCTTAAAGTAAAACGCGGTCTGTCTTTTCTTCATTAACCCGTATTCCCGTATTTTCTCCCTGGATTATGGTAATAGAGCGGTGATTTTT
Organism: Micrasema longulum; assembly: GCF_059751315.1. Taxonomy (NCBI): domain Eukaryota; kingdom Metazoa; phylum Arthropoda; class Insecta; order Trichoptera; family Brachycentridae; genus Micrasema; species Micrasema longulum. The sequence goes on from NW_028280430.1 coordinate 10,838, forward strand.
GCACAATTTTGATTTGAGTACGACGAGGACTTTTAACCAATCATATGAGGAGATAAAACGAAAAACCAACCCTTATTATATATACATATAAATAGCTTAAAAAAGTCCAAAACAAATAACGTGCATCCTTTTTCACGAAAAAATGTTTGTTCAACCAGCTTATAGCAGGCAAGCTGAAGTTCGAGCAGGATAACGTCTGTCGGGTCTGCTAGTTATTTAATAAAAATGTTACGATTTTAAGAGAGAAAATACTGTATGAGATACAGGAATTTTGTGTTTAGAAGGTTTCGTGCCTAACCTCTATATAGGGAACACAGTTGGAAGTCCCCTATGTAATTAGAGACTTTAATATATATTATAACATTTCTCCAGGTTTCTTACAAGGATGCCGAATACCGAACGCGTCTCCTAAAGCATGTTGTACCTAATGCTGTACTTTATTAGAACCATTATGGAACCTCACGATAGCACCCAATAAGAGATACGTGAATATGGTACACAGAACATAATTATCCGGTTTTAGGATTGCGGTTGGTAGCGCTTTATCACAGAGGACACTTCCATTTAACCATAAGACGACAAGAATTTAACAAACGGACATTTACACCAAAATGATGCGTTGTAAATATATAGTATGTAAATATATAGTATGTATAGTAGTATCCTTCCCCGATCAATTAATCAGATAAAAATATTTTTTTATGCTACCCTATTAGGATTTATTGAATTGCCAAATGATCAGTCCTGATAATAAGTTCTTACAATCACTTCATTATGCATTTCACAATATTTTAAACCGTATTCAAAAGAAACGTAATTTGATTTCTTCAATAAAATTAATTACTTATTTATCAACTCATTTGTTCTTAAATAAAATTCTTTTTCGGTTGTTTTTTTCCTTGTGTATAATTATCTTTTCATAAAACTACTTTCTTTATAAATGTTTTTTTTATTTAAACGAAGTGGTCAAATAAAACGAAATAATAATTCGTAACCAAATAATTTTATTTAATTTTTTATTAAAATCATTAACTATCATGTTTTAAATAGCAATATTTACAAAAATCACAAATATTAGTGTAAGAAAAATACGTTTTCTTTGTAATACTAGGAATCAGATATGTTGTTAAACTTACGTATTTTTTTTTTGTTCATAGCATTAACTTTGTGGTCAAATATTTTAATTAATGTTAGTAAAATAGTTAATATAAGTAGTTAACTACTTACCGACTTTTTATGTCTACTGGTCAAATGTAAAAAAAATTACAATCAAATAATAAAAAAGGACTTAAATTAAGCAACGTGGAAGTGTTCCACATTAAAAAAGCGTTAAAAAATAATATTTCCCTAATAAATAATCAAATATCTTATTAAGAGAGCTCACTTTTTTATTTTAAAATTAACCAATCGAATTACGTTCAACCACTTAGCCCCTCATCTTCCTTACCCCTCCCCCACAAATTCTGCGACATGTCGCTAAATATTATTAACCTAATTTTAGTGCATGTTCAGACATGGTGGTGTTTGCATCCCCTTTAACTCTGTATGTAATTTATGTATTTTTTTGTAAAAACTAAATATACTACGGTGACGTTATAGGTGATAGTGTATTTTCGTATTTGCATGTTGTGTAGTGAATGTCCTGACGAAGCGGCGGGTACGTCTCGAAACCAGTAGACGTAAAAAGTCGGTAAGTGGTTAAATACTAATATTTACTAACATTATTATATTTTTTAATTTGAAAAGAACAAATATATGATAATATATTATTTAACATTTTACAACAGAGATGAAGAACATTCAAGAGAAGGTACTATAGAAGTCTAGGCATCTTCAGGGCTTATGACCTGTCAATGGCTGGTTTAAGTGGCCACTTTACACACTGTGTAACATTCACCATTCTGCCTATATTTGAACATCTATATTCCTTCAATTCTTTCATCTGTTGATGTTTGTGAAGTTAAAGAGCTGAAACCTTTATTTATGCGGGTGAGATTCATCTAATTGAATTATTTCACCTACATACTAGGCAATGCCTGAAAATATTATTTTTTCAATTTTTATACTTCTTCATGGACCAGGTAATTTATCAACAATATTTTGAGTTTGCCCAAATTTTTATAGACAAGGACTGGATTCGACTCCCTGGGGAGCTGTTTATATCAACATTTTACAACAGAGATGAAGAACATTCAAGATAAGGTAATATAGAAGTCTAGGCATCTACAGGGCTTATGACCTGTCAATGGCTGGTTTAAGTGGCCACTTTACACACTGTGTAACATTCACCATTCTATATTCCTTCAGTTCTTTCATCTGTTGATGTTTGTAAAGTTTAAGAGCTAAAACCTTTATTTATGAGGGTAAGATTCATCTAATTGAATTATTTCACCTAAATACTAGGCAACGACTGAAAATATTATTTTTTCAATTTCTATACTTCTTTATGGACCAGGTAATTTATCAAAAATATTTTGAGTTTGTCCAAATTTTTGTAGACAAGGACTGGATTCAACTCCCTGGAGATAAGCCCTGTAGATGCCTAGACTTCTATATTACCTTCTCTTGAATGTTCTTCATCTCTGTTGTAAAATGTTAATATAAACAGATCCCCAGGGAATTGAATCCAGTCCTTGTCTACAAAAATTTGGACAAACTCAAAATATTGTTGATATATTATTTAGGTTTATCTTTAAGATATTTTAACTACTAACCCACTTGATATCATTCTAACGAAGTCATCAAAATTGATAAAAATACCAATTAATTGATTATGATATTTTGTGCATTTATACTATTTTAATTATAACGTTTAAATAAATGATTACTAAACGGTTATCTTAAACAGGTTTACAAAAACAAATATTAACTTATCTGCGCATAATGAATAACCTCGGCACATATAATAAAAACGAGGTCTTCGGTTAAATAACTTGTTAAGGTGATTCTGAACTAAAATATGAAATTAATTATTTATAGATGGTGCTTTTATATTTTTTTATTGAAAAATGACATTTTTACGTTTATTTTCAATGAAAATTTCACGAAACTTGGTTTGCGGAAACTTATCACTATATTGATTGTAACAAATACCATAACAATATAATTTATGTACTTTTCCCAAAATGATGTACAAACTGTTGGACATGGGGGTGCTTCATGAGTTACTCAGTGGGCGCCTTGATAGTCCGGCTCTTTTGTCGGAGTTATCATTAAATGTCCCCGGCTACCGCACCCGTCACACGACAGATGATTTCAAGCCATGTAAATGCCTAGACTCGAAAATGGGGCCGAAAATACCAAAAACTTAAAGATAGATCGTCGTTAGTGTACCTTTGTAATCACTGGGGAAAATTTATCTTCATCTATGACGTTATGGTGAAGCTATGCCTTCCGATTGAAGCTAGGCCGTGGTCCCATGGCTAGTATCGCAGACTCCAGATCTGGAGATCCGAGATTCAAACCCCCTCTACTACAACTTATTTCACATTTTCTAACACGGGTTTTTGCTGCTAAAATAATGGTTCTGAAATTCAAATTATTATTATTAAAATCTTAAGAACGCAAATATTATTTTTTCTTTTATAAAATCTCGTTAACGAATGCATCTGATTCTGAATTTCTTTTTTTACCTTTCTTTTTTTACTAATTTATTTTTCCATACTTAGAACTCGCCCTTATATTATTATTATTATAGAACAATATGAGAAAATTCATTTTATCTTTTATGGTATTTACGAGAATACACACACATATACAGGGTGTTCTTTAAACCCTGTCACACCCGAAACCACGATGATTAGTATGGGCAAGAAGACATATTAGCATAATTTTTAAAATATGAAGAACAAAGAAAAATTTGAAAAATAAAATATTAAAAAAACAAATGGTTGCTTACTTCTGCAGGGGAGAAGTGAGGGGAGCGTGGCGCAGTATCAGACTCCCCCCTTCCCCCTTCTCGCTTCTCCCCTGCAGAAGTAAGCAACCATTTACTTTTTTGTTTTTTTTTTTTAAAATTTTATTCGTTCTAAAAAAATATTCAAATGTGCCAATATGTCTTCTTGCTCATACTGATCATCGTGGTTTCGGATGTGACAGGGTTTAAAGAACACCCTGTATGTGTGTATAATGTATACATGTAAAATTATCTTTAACAATGGGAATACCTTGGTTTTAAAGTGGTGTTTTGAAAGTTTATGCAAAAAGGGTAGTATCCATTATATTTAGAATTTCTTTCCATCTTAAAAGAGGATGGCTAATAAATTTTCAGCAGTACATTGATAGTTGAATGAGATTGAAGCCTTCGGATTTTAATGATGGTATGAAATTCTGAATAGAGGAGAAAAGTGACTTTTATGTGAGGTGTGTAACCGAAATCTACCGAAGTTTAACGATTCCATTCTAGTAGACCCGAGTGTAAAATTACAATAAAGGTCTTCTGGGTATTTTTTTATTATTTATTAGTATCGTGTTACGGGCAGTTTTATCTGTAAAGGGGTTGCTGTACATCGGAGGCATAATTTACAGGAGAGGAGTTTATTAATCCCTTTCTCCAATTTCTTATCGATTTGCCTGTATTGGGTTTAATCCTGTATTATTGAGTACGAAAACCAGACCAATCCATACTACTGGCACTTGGAGAGCTTCTCTTCGAGGTATTTGTATGTACACAATATATTAAGATATAAATATGTATGTTGGTATGATTTGTGATGTTTATTGTATGCATATCGGTAGTTTTTGCCATTGAACCACATTACTTTACCAGAAATTTCAATATTTACCTTAATTATTAATTTCCTTATATTCTTATAAGCAGAATGTAAACATCTCTGGACTCTTCATGACAGACTGTCCAACTGTCAAGAATTTTACAGGACGTTCTGTACTTCAGTAAATATTTTGGGGTATATTCCAGGGTTATTTGCAACTATTTTCCGTAGTACGCCAGGAGTCCCGCGAAGCTTAATTGATGTTCTGCAAAAAATTGGAGTAATTCTATTCGAAAAAAACTCTTCCACAATATTTTCTCAAAACCAGTAAGGACGATTCCTTGATTAGGAATCCGTTTTCTGTAACAGATAAAGTAGGCTTAAGTGCAAGTGATTATGGAAATCCATTTGAAACAAAAATACAAAGATTGAATGATATCAGAACACGATAAAATAGTATCAGAACGAGTTTGTTAGAAGAGTACACCAATGTGACAAAACAAGCTATCATTGTTGTACTTCCGTTTCTACAACTTATTTATGTGAACTGGGATTTTCTAATTATGCTGCAAAAATGTCAAAATACAGAAACAAGTTTAATGCTACAACAGATGCATGTAAAAATTTAACTAATGTGCCTGATATTAAAAAGATTTGCGATCAAAAACTCTAAAAAAAGTCGTCAAGAGTTTTATTCGCTCATATTTTTATGAAAAATAGTTATAATTACAAAATAAATAATTTTTTTTTTCAACATTTTTAATTTTTATTTTTACTATTATGAAATTACCCAATCTAAAAAAAAAGCTAAGTTTTCCATTAAAATAATTTTTAAAAAACACCTGCAAAAACTTCGCGAAATACACACACATAACAATATGTATGATATGTGTGCCCTACTTTAAGATTAAAATTTTTTTAAATTTTTTAAAAAAAGCTAATATAATTTATCTATCAAAAATTGCCTCTTGTTCAATTAAATGTCCTGAATGACTATCCAAACTCTCTAAACACTTTGTATCCCGGAGCCGTGAAAACACGTGATTATATAACCATGCGTTGTGTCCCGGTCCCGTGTTTTCACGTGGTTTTCCAGCTGTCTAAAAAAGTGCGTTTAATTGACATCTAGTGACTTTTATTAGTCATTTTTAGCTGCTGGTAAAACCACGTGAAAACACGGGACCGGGACACAACGCGTGGTTATTGTAATCACGTGTTTATACGGCTCCGGGATACAAAGCACAAAAAAGGGAGTGAGACCCTGTATATGTGCAAACATTGCAATGCGCAATGCGCAATGTGGCTCTCCATAAAGGCCAATGTTGGCAAAACTATCTTACAAAAATGACTTATTTGATTATTTCAAATAAATCTGTGAAGTTTCATTTGATTTAACTTAGTATTTTCATATTTATGACACTTTTAAGAAACCCTTCACTAAGCATGAAATTTCACAAAAATGGGCCGGGCACAGGGTAAATTCTATGTGTATTCGGCTGGTGCTCAAAGTGTTAATGTTTCTCAAAAAGTGTTTAGGAAAACCCTTTTTCTTCATATTCCTTTTGTTTCATCTAATTATAGGAAAAATTTATATTTATGGCGCACTTACAATAATTTTAATGTTATAACAAAATCATTAAAGAAAAATTGATTTGCCAATAATCATAATGACGTGCGGCGTTCGCTTTCCAAATAATTTGTAGTGTTTTTTTCTTTCAGATTTAGATTACTATTAGTTTTATATTTGAGAATATTAAATACTTTATCTTACTGTGTTGCTACTTGTGAAAACCTGTAATAGACTTTTTTTTTTTGTTTTGTTTTTTATGTATGATAAATGTAGCCATTGGTTATCCGAGTAAATAATAAAGTTGATAATTTCGGATTTGCGAAGTCTTACGTTGCTAAAAACTCTGCTTTATTTTTATGAGAAGAAGGCATAATGAGTCTTAATGACTTGCTTAAGAGGTAGAATAGAACATATTTTGGAAGAATCAGAGTGGTTGGTAAGGCCGTTTTTGATCATGTGTCACAGCGTAAATTAATGCTAATACCTGTCTCATTTTCTCTCGCCAAATTCAATCCTTTCCCTTTCGCACCTACATGAAGATTCCGAAAAACAAATTAACACCTATTTTCTGTCACCTGAAGTCAGAGTCCGCTTCGACCTCGATAGAGGTGCGTATTTAATCGCTAATCGCTTATCAACGGAAATAATGTTCGAAGTACTAGTTTCCAAATAGAGAATCATCAAACAAAATTTGTAATCTGCAAGCTTGTTTCAGTACTAAAAAACCACGGCTGGGTTTAGGATTCAAAATATCATCATTATCATTCTCTTTATTCACCTAATGGTGCATAGGGCACTGAGTTGGTACACCAATCGCAGCGTATCTTGATCATTTTTCGCTACATGAAGGTAAGATGATCAGTCTTACGCTGCTGGTACCAGTCTAAGAAGTATGAAATATTCTTGTGTGAAAATTATGTAATGGTCAGCGCGTTTGCCTACAATACAAGAGGTCTTGGGTTCGATTCTCGACATGGTAAATATGAAATAATTATTGTAAAGGTGATTTGAAATAAAGTATACTTATTTGTACGGAGGAATAAGCTAAGATAATGTGTTAGATTCATCGTTTACTGAGAACGGGCTGGGCGCACTTTATGTATACATTTTTTGTAGGAAGATATAAATGGTGGTCGTGATTTATAATAAAAAATAATTATTTTATTTATTTTCCCATAAACGTTACTATAAAACATTATTATTTAACATAAAATATAATGGTAAACTGTCCATAATCGCTTATTTGGACGATTCTACCCTGATGTAAAATGAATATCTTAAAATATATCTAGATAAATTGAGTAAATCGTGTAATGAAAATCTTCTCTATCTAAATGTTGATAAGTGTCATTTTATATCGTTCCATAGAATTAAAACTCCTATCTTATACCAGTATAATATTATTAGTTTTGATATTAAAAATGTATCACAAGTTAAAGATCTTGAAATCCTCTTTGATGAAAATCCTACTTTAATTCCTCATATTTATGAAATTACTAATAAAGCCATGAAATGTTTAGGTTTTATATTACAAACAGCAACATATTTCAGTTACCTTAATTCGTTTAAAATTGTGTTTGTTGCATTAATTCGTAGTAATTTATTTTAAAATTCAACAATATTCAACAATTTGGTCTCCATTTTATATGTTTCACCAATATTAGTTAGAAAAAGTTCAAAGTTTTCTCTGCATATTTATTGTTTACTTTTAAGACTGAAAAAGCACACATTATGATAAAACTGTAATTACTTTTTAATATTATTATAAAATACATCATTTACTGCCTTAGAACGGGGAAGCTATCCCTAGTTAGGCAGTTTAGATGAACCAACAGCAAAAATAAAAAATATAAATGTTTACTTTTACTACTTAATTTAATTTATTGTATAAATAATTACTTGTTAATTGCTGTAATAAATATTAAAAAATAAATACATAAAAAATATAAAAAAATAAATATAAACAAATCTTGTTGTAATTATTATGTACGCTTGCCTATCCAGAGATTACTTAAACTTGATATTATTATTTATATCACTACAGAGATGGGTAGAATTTTTGTTTCAAGATTATGGATATTCGAGCGTTTACAGGGCTTATGACCTGTCATAGGTTGGGTTCAAGTGGCCACTCTTATGTAAAATTCTACAACATTCCCCATTCCGCTTATTAGCGAATATCCATATCGGTGACATTTTTTGGTTTTTGTATATATGTCATGAAACAAGGAAAGCTTTCGCTAGCGCGTTTGGAGCGCCATCTATGTATTTGATATTGAGGTTTTAAGTATATCGAATATCCATAATCTTGAAACAAAAATTCTACCCATCTCTGTAGTGATATAAATAATAATATACCTACTCCCCCTTGGGATAAAACCCAGAATTGTGTGTGTATAAATATGTAAATATATATACACATACCAAAAATAATATTGTGTAAACTTGATATCTTTTGCTGATTAATATTAAAGAAAGACTTTTAGTATTGATAGAATAATTTATTGGGTCATTTAGCCATATTGTGTATAAGTCCATATTGTTTTAATGGTTTTATTTATTTGAATTTCTTTCCATTAAATTTGTATTCTTGTTGTTATTAGTTTATAGTTTATAATTACCATATCTGTGTATTTATTGTTGTGTTAAAGCCCGCTAGGGCGTTTAAATAGGTAAATAAAATAAAAGAGATGGTAAAAATAAGGAAGGGAATATGAAAAACGTGTCTAAGCAATTGTGTCGTATGATTCAACATCTATTATCTTTTTTTTGCTTCTTTCTGTGATTTACTCTGAATATCATGCTATTGAAGAATGATATTATCAAAATGTGATTCACTTTCTACATTCTCAGCTGTTTTTTAGCTAACTAATAGCTAGCATTTCATTCGTAAATCGTAACATGCGAATGTGAATTTAATACACGAGCAGTCAAGGATATAATCGGCAGAAATCGTTTCCGAATAATACATGGGTGTATTATAATAATAAACGGCATATATTGAAGCCTTTTCATCAAGATTAGGTACTTAAAGGTCAAAAATAAGCAAGTACACGGATGTTCAATAAAGTTAGAGGAAATTCATCATTATCATCATCGTTTTTTATCCAATTTCTCGTAG